>NW_022713172.1:1220521-1230827 GCF_011630105.1 Anneissia japonica
GGTGGGGGGGAGGTTATTCTTTGTATTTTGCTATATTTATGTTGGTTTTGTAAATGATATAATATGATCTATTTACTGATACTGATAACAAGCTCTCTTTAAACTTTGACAAGACGGATTGCAATAAATCTGCTTCTAACGTTCATGTCACTTCTTGTGTTCATACCATCAAAAGATCTACTTCAATCAATTATCTTGACCTTGAATTGTAGATGGTTAGTGAACACTGAAGCTGATAGTTCACATTGAGCACCATGATGTCTAACATTATGATGTTCAACATCATGATGATCAGATGTTCAACATCATAATCTTATAACTAATTCTGTTATTAACAAAGTTAATTCTATACTAGGCTTGGATTTGTACAGGAATGTCAAATGTTGTAATCCGAAAATTACTCTGCACGCTCTGCTTTACACTACGTTTTTTTGCCACTTTAGCACCAGTGCTCAGTAAACATCTTATGACCATGCATTTTCTCCATGTTATGACAGAGCAGTAGCGTATCTACAGTAGAAATGGTGACTAATGGTGGGGCGGGGGTGCGAAGTTGAAGTTGAGTTCGATGATTAAGTGAAGGGATGCTAGCTTGAAAAATAAGATTATATGAGGTGATTTTTTAAATACTTGAGCTTGATTTTGTTTGCTTCGAACATTTTCAATAGGTGCAGGAACTTAAAAGGGGGTGGGCAGGGGAACCACCCTAGATGCCCCACTTACCCCTTAATAAAGGATGCAAAATAAACATGCTTGGTTTATCCTGGTAAGGAAGAGCTTCGCTAGTATTAATAGGGTTAAATTTCTTCGAATTCAAGATGTACCGGTATCATAATACTGATGCCTGAGGTCCCCGAATTCGTTCTAAATAAAACAAAAAATTGAGCGAAAATGAAAAGTATATTCAAATGTTAAATTACTGTATGAGAGTGCCATTTCCGGCCATCTAGAGGTGCCATAATCATATATTGGTGGTTGGTGGGGCTGACCCTCCACCTGTGAACGTCCCTCCCTCAGCCTCCTTCCTATTTCAAATTCCTAGATCCGCCACTAACTATTCACTATTTTATTTGGTGTGTCTACGTAAGGTATGTTTATACTTTATTCATTTATTTAATTATCAAAAAAGTATATTTCAAATATCACTCAGTGTAAGCCATTAATGGCAAGACAAAAACATATGTTACGAGCACATCTACTGAGTCGTCTATAAATATCACTAATTATACTCACTGCACTTGCAATAAAGAATATATAACTCTTCTTTATGATGACAATTTACACATAAAATATAACGCATTTAAGTTAATGCCGACAGCCAGGACAATGAATTTATGACATCCATGCAATTTATCCGGTGCAAACTGGATCTTAATTTAGTGTTGTCTCGCGCTTATTTCTGAGTGATAATGACCAGACTAATCTGAATCGAACTATCGAACAATTTAGAGGACTTAATTCTAGAAAAATTTGCAGAGATTAAAACAATCTATAGGATTTCAGGTTGAACGAGGATAACATAACAAGAATTAAGTGCTGTTATTAATTTTAAACGTATTATTCAGGAACATTTTAATAATCCAAAATGTATTTGCTTAAAATGTTTTTATAGTAAAATTTTATCATTTATTTAAATCTTAATAAATTGAAACTTTAAACTGTCAAACTTTTTAATGTTTTAAATTGAATTTTTACACTTCATTGCAATGTATTTTATCGTCAATGTTTAATAAATTTTATTCGTCTTTTGCAGTTTTTTTTTTTTTTTTTATCTTGCTGATTTTTTTTTACTTTTGGGTTTTGTTTTTAAAATGAAAGGACTCTAACGGAAAAGATCTTTTACCTTTCTTGGGTCATCCTATTTCTTGGGTCATCCTATTTCTTCGTTCAGTGTAAATTGTTTACTTTGTAGATATTTATCATCATAATCATATTCATCATCATCATTACAACAACATCGTCATCATCATCATATCATATTCATCATCATTTGATATACCAATGATCAAGACATGTTTACATCAATGTTCCTTATGCAGTTGATGTTAATGTTTCGGGATCTATAGGCCTCGTGTCATATCGCCAACGAGACGATGTCGTCCAACTAACTGACATCATATATCAAGCGACCCAAGGAGTAGGCCCTACTTCGTTTAGAGTGATGTAATGTTGGGTTGGGAATCGACAACAGGTCCACCTTCTGTTGACTAATGTATTGATCAAATCGACGTAATAACACAACTTTTTTACTTTTAATTTTTAGGCAGACAGTTTTTCGTTGTGTTCAAATATCAAAGCATTATCAGTCAGACGTTGTAGCATGGACACAAAGAAAAAGCATAGCTCACAGGCTGTTGCTATTGCAAAATTTATTTCAAAAACAAGTCTACAAAAATTTGCGGCAAACTATTACAGCACAACACGTAACAATGATGCGTATACCATGGTACCCTGTTGCCGTATTCTCTGCTTAGGGATACGACAATGAATGCGAGTCTAGACACGGTAACCGGGTGCGATGGTTTGGTTCAGTTTATATGGGTACTTTTATATTAATATTGATTTACCTAGTAAAGATGTTGAAAGTTACGTTGGAATGCAAGACCTCTAGAAAATTCACTCGATAACAATATGACCTACATAAAAATCGTCGTAAAAATATCTACACCAAGCGCTCAAAGGCAATAATAATGTAAAATGAATTCATACGTATAACAATTATTTTACGAGTAAATATCGATTTATATATAAAATGGAATGATTGGTTAGGCAGTTGATTCACATTGTTCAGAAGAAATCATTCATTCATCATATAAACGAAAACTGGGCACGCCCTCCTGGAATTCATTCATCATTATAAATGAAAATGGGGCACACCCTATGGAAATGATTCGTCTGAGTCATTTCTTTCTCCGATGCTATCCATAATTTTTAATTAGGCCTATGCCTATTCCTCCGCCAGCCGTACAAATATCCAAAGCAACGATAATATATAAGCCTATTACTATAGTATAGATAGGCCTATACACGATTATATACTGTATCGGGCAGATTTACTAAATTTGGCAGATTTTAACGTACACTGTATAAGCAAAAATTGTGCATTTACCGGTACATTAGAATATGACAAATTAATACTGTATTGTTCCTGAGGTTTTCTTTATATACTTCTAGACGTTTAATAGTTTGTCTGTACTTTCCAGTACCGTACCCTGTCAATGACAATCACATGTTTTATTAGAAGACGTTAACAACAGCATAACAACCACATAACAATTTGTCAATAGACTACCGGTACCACTAATTTAACCTGCTATACATTTCTAATCTATACACATAATAAATCACTACTGATAAAGAACAATATAGTTTACTTTTTGGAAAAGATATCAAAACAACAAGTAATGTTTTCTCCAATCGTCGAATTTTTAAAGTAGGCCTATACCGTAAGTAATTCGTTTTCTTCAACTTCTATTTTTCATTGTTAAAGTCAGTTTACCCTAATAATACCTTACTGAATTGTAAACAAGTTAAGTCATGTAAAAAATAGGATAATTTCTTATGTAGGTCTATGCGTATACTTTCTAATATGCCTATACTGATTTTGTTAACAACATTCTTTGTAGTTGGCAACGATTTATACTACTATAGTACAGTGCTATTATTTTACGTAGGCCTCAGCTGCTTCATTTAGTATAATTGCTCATTCAATTGTAGGCACTACCGGCTCGGAAGGGGAAATGGTTTCGGTATAGTGTCCATCATCAAAAGACATGGGCCTGTCAATTGTTTATGAACTATTTATTATGCCTATTATATGTATATGTTAATATCAGAGATCAGATAATAAAATAACGACCATCTAATTCACAATTTCGAACAATCTAAATATTGCGGGAAATAAAAAATATCGAAAATCTATCAATGTACAGTAATACCATATAATTGTTCTTCAATAAGTATTACCCATGATTGGTTGTGAAAGACACGTTGCTCATTAGTATTCGTTTGAATCAAGTGACTTGTCAATGAAATGAGGTACATTGATTAGGATGGTTTAAGCCTATCGCCAAAACGTACGATGCTTCAATCAATATAATGTTCTTAATGCTAAACAATGATCAGCATATGATCAGATGTGTCATTCATCGTGATGTAACCTTAACATCTACTGTACAAACTTCACTTGTCGAATTTGATAGTCACCTCAGTTATTATTAATATCAATTATTCCAAAAAATAGTGATTATTAATGTTCTAGTATTGATTTTGTAATTCCAATGCCTTACAAAGAAAATCAAGAATGGTGCACAAAGAACATTAAGATGACTGGGCAGTAAAATGCATAATCCATCATGACAAATGCGATGCGTCAGAGTCTAAACTGATAATTTAAAGTTAATACATGTTAGTCAAAGCACATAAAAATGTATGGAAAATCGAGTAAGAAGTGTAGTAAACAAAAATTAAATTTATCGTAAATTGAAAAAAATAGCATAAAGTTATGTTATAGGAGTTTTTCACCTTCAAATTATTTAAATGCATTAATACAATAATAGTAAGACCAAACTGTTTCACTGCCAGTAATAAACAAATACCTGCATCAAACATAAGCAGTTACTGTAATTTTCTTTTCATCATGTTCTTTCAATTTCTTTTCTTCACAAGTGCCATTAGCTTCAACGGTGGCTCTTGTCAATTTCTTCTCTTCTGTCATTAGATTCAACTGTTCTACTTTCAAATGGCTACTCTTTTCTCCACTTTTTTCGGAGTCATTCCTATTAAGCATTGACTTCATACGGTTTATCGAGTTTCGTTCATATGGACGTTATTTGGAAGCTGGCTTGAGCTAATGAAGTTTAAGTTCCATTCCAAGAGAAGCCTTTCGACATCGGCGTGTCACCTGCCGTTCTCTGCGAAACTGAACAGCAACCATGATGTTGACATAATGCGCTCAACGTTGAGCAACGTTATCCACACCAACTGGAGCGTTATTTATGATGACAACGTGTGATGGTCCAGCAGTAGATCTAGCATGGGAAACGTTTTTACTAACGTTTAGAAGTCCATCTTCTCTCCGACTAGAGTCTGGAAACTTATCGCTTCTCTGTGAATGCGATCCGAATGGCTCTGGTGTCTCATAGCAGGGCAGAGCAGTGTGAATAAGCTTAGTAACTCCTTGCCTGAAGTCTGGTAATCGCCACCAGTATGCTAAGGGATTGAGAGCGGAGTTAAGAAGACCAATACACAAACAGACGTAAAAAGCCACGGTCCCCCGGAAGCATCTTGCTTCGTGAGTGATGATATAAAGCGAGAAGTTTATGCGAAGAACTTCGACTGCCCATGGTAACCAACAGGTGGAGAAAAGTGCAACAATTAGCGCGAATGCCTTGACAACACGCTCTGCTTCGCGCAACTCATTTCGCTTGCTTCCAGATTTTCCACGCATTCGTCGTTCATGACGTCTGATCTTCAAAAAAATGGCACCATAGAGTATGACGACACCAATCGACACAAATATCATAAGCCATGGTCCTAGATTTAATACGATGAGAATATATGCCTCTGTGTATGATGAAAATGGCACAATAACAGCAAGAGGAAACACCCAAAAACACACGCATGTGGTGATTATTCCCCGCTTTGTAACGATATCTCTGTGTTTAGTTGGCGCCCACACAATAATGATGAATCTCTCCATAGCTATTGCAAGAACAGTTAAAAGAGAAATTACAACAAATGTTGAACCAATGGCATCAGTTACTGATGCACCGACTAGGACCTGAATAGGCATCATCAACCCTGCCGAGAGATCCGTCAAAGCTAAGTTAAATACAAATATATTTCGTGGGCGACGAAGCTTTCGGTAATGAAGAAACGTCGCAACTACAAACGTGTTGCCAACAACGATCAAAACACAAATGATAACGAGCGAAATGAAAATTGCTTTCAGAGCGACGGGATTGTCTGCGACATCGCTCTCGTAGATATCAGGCATTGTACACTTCGCTAACGCCGTCGAATTGCGGCCTGTTACATTCGTTGTTGCCATGTTCATGCGTAGATTTTCTTTACAATGTTTTTTTCAAAGACAATTGCCTAAACTTCTTGACGATACGGTCACGAAATTGGATACTGTTGCACTACCGGTAACGTGCGTTGACCAATGTTGAACCAATGGCATCAGTTACTGATTTTGTACTCGAAAATCTCTACAATTTCCGTAGCTTTGAAGTTTGAATAGGCCAACTATTTTGAAGTTCACCTTGGACTTAAGTCTTTATTATTCGTTACTACTGTATATCCTGTTGTTTTTTGTTTTTTGTCGGTTCTGGGCACCCGGTAAAGCTATAATAAAGAAAACATAAAGATTTATTTATGTTCTGAAAGTTATCAACATAACAATTAAGAACTCTTCAATAACAATAAATAAATGCATGCATGGATCAAATAAGAAAACAACACCGGGTTGAACGTAGGGCTACCTATTGCGGTTTACTGGATTAAATGCATTGATATTGTTTGTAAGCTGTCTAGGCACGGTAAAATCTTACAACTTGTCGGCCCCCAAAATATGTAAATAAATAGAAACTCAGGAAAAGAAAATAGAGCACGATTGAGCCAATAGTAAACACGCATGCGTAGGACTATGAACCAACATACCCTGTCTGAATACAGAGTTCAGAGGATCTTCAATGATTGATTTTCCTTATAGTAGTATAATAGCTCCTTGAAAATAATACTGTATTGACTTACAAAATAAGAAAAGCATTATTGTTTGAAGGTTTACATGGTGAAGTAATAATATAGGCTTAGTAATGTTTGCAGTACACCACGTAATGTAGTTGAGTTCTTATCTTAAGATGACGATGATGATGATGATGATGTCGACAATGATGATGATGATAACGACGAAGATGATGATAATGGCGATGATGCTGGTAAAAAAAAACGCGGTAGTAATAGCAAAATCGCGGGTTGCCTATCGTTAACCTATATTAATACAATACTGACCAATCAGAACCGCCAAAATAGATGCAGAGTACATAATATTCCAATCGGGTCAAGGACGATTCAAAGAATCAAAATTTCATATTGGTTCATTCCCTTTCTATATGAAGACCCGATTTATATGAAATTTAATATGAAATTTTTATGGTATGGAGTAATCCCCTCATTTAATTTGGTAGGTTAATACTGTACAATAATAATATTAATCATAATATGATATAGGGTCTATCTATATCAAGGTTTTAAGACGAATTCTCTCAGTCAGTAATCAATATTGGCAAATATGGCATTACAAATAAATGAAGTATTTCTCACACCTGCAGATATAGCATTGGCTATGCCTAACTGTATCACGGTTCAAATCAAATTGTACACAATGGTCGTCTTTCGAGCAACCTGGTAATACTCGATGAGGAGGTGTAACCTCAGATTTCAGAAACGAGAGAGGCGTACAAAAGAGCATAACTTACAGTAAGAATTGAGACTTAATAAGAAATAGGGATGTAAAATGAAGAAATAAAAAAACAAAAAAAAAGTAAAAATAAAAGATGATACGTATGAATAATGGAAAGTGATATACAGTAATTTAAAGGGAAAGTCGGAAGTAACGACTCGGAAAAAACATTTTTTACTGTATGCCTACTACAATATGTTATATTTACCAGAGATTAAAAAAGATTAGAATCCAAGTACATTTAATTTTATGTGATGACATAACTAATGTCGAAATATTGAATCCCGACACGATGGCGTGCATTTCGATACTTGGAATATGTATTATACTATCTTATCTGAGATTAATCAGTGGGCCTTTCGGAAAGTACATTTCACAACAAAGTACAATACGATTAAGTCATTAAAAAGTACTGCGATAAATGATATCGACCCTGAAATATTTGCAGAGCTAAGCCTGGTTCACGTCGAACTTTATCTAGATATACCCGTCTTGAAACATGATCCCCTAATTGCGTTCGATGCCAAGTTAGAGCCAGATAAACAGCCAGCCAGTTTCAGGCCGTCGACGTCACACGGTCGAAAGGCTTGTTTAATAAAACACCTACTGTATTTTACGAACCTCTAGTACCAAGTGGTATTCGTTCAAAAAAAATTGTAAACTACTGTAGAGAAGGTGTGAGTTTCCACTACCTAACCTAGCCGACCAGTATGAACCAACGACCAGTGCAGCAGCGTGTTCTATCGCAATCTAAGTAGTAGTAAACTCCTGTCCTGTTTTGTAGTTTTTAGATCGCTCAATTGTGTTGTTTACATGCACTTCGCGAAAATCTAGCTTCGCGGTGTCAAACAAGTTGCTGACTTCCACACACTTTTTTATTTCGTCATCGTAAACATGTGCGCTCATTTTAACTACTGGCGTTGGTGGTAGTTCATTGAAATTGAATTAATAGCGACTATTATAGCAGAAATAGAAAAGATTGAATTGTCAATAAATAAATACAACAAATCTGATTTTATTATTAAGAAAAATATACATTATCACTTTGAAAAACGTGCGCAATCGGACTTTTTAACGTTATTACTTGGTCGATGATGCAAGGGCCAAAGGTCATTGGTAATATCGACTATTCGTAAACGGACGTTTGCTGGGTGTTTACCCAAAATATTACAAATAATTTCTGAAAACCAGACTAATGAGACTACTTCGATGCTGTTGTTAGCATTGTTGAAGTACGTTGTTGCCAGCCAGAAGATGATAATGGTGGTAGAATACAACAAAGCTGGCTTAGATACCTACGTTACGTAATCGTGTCCTTGTAATCCGAGCCGACTTTACCGTTAAGCAAGTTAATTTACCGTTATTCTAGTAAAGTTAAGTCACTTAACTTAAGTGACTTAATTCCTTTAACTAGCTATAATTGAGTGGTTCACGTCGAACTTTTAACTAGTTAAGTAGATGTATATCTAGATAAAAGTTCGACGTGAACCAAGCTCTACTCCACAAAATAGCGTTAACTGAACGAATGCCAAAAAAGAAGTTGAACATGAACACATTTAGCTTAGTTTACTTCCTCCATTCCTCAACACTTAAAATTAGTTTAGTTTAAACAAATTCCTCTACATTTTGATTACACTCCGAAGCAGCATGGAGCGGTAAAAGCACAAATGTAGGCATAGGGCCTGTGTTTTTGCAATCAAAAGTACAGTACCGTACTACACTGTAAAAACAGCGTGGATCATTTAAACACAAAGCTCCACGCAATGTTGTCCCGTTTTTGGTGACACGTTGAAAAGCTAAACGTGTTTAGACATAGCTTAATATATCTAGGATCTTGACGTGTTTAGCATTTTTAGCAACATTGCGTGGAGCTTTGTGTTTAAATGCGCCACGCTGTTTTTACAGTGAAGTAGAAGAATTTCTCTACGTGTACAGTAAGCACTTTTTGTAGTTCAGTCGGCTGAACTGCTAACAGCTCCTCAGCCACTGTGTGCGCTGAACCGTGAAGACCTTTGGTTCCTGGTTCAATTCCATCGCCGCTCTCCTTGCATTCTCATACAAAGGGCTGAAATGCATGTTCTCATTGGATGAGACGTTAACCATTGATCACGTGTGCAATATATTGCACATTATGCCAACAAGGCCTCTATGAGCTTTACACTTTAAATTAATTACCCCGGGCATTGGATCAAGCACCTACTGTATAGAACACTTAAAGTTTTCTTCTTGGTGTACACCACATTGATGGTTTTTTTACAGTGAGATTATGTAGGCTTCAGTTGTCGCCGTGTAGTGTAGCAAGAACTTGGTAATGCAGTAAAATAAAACAAAATCCCAAACATGATAGAAACTACGCTTCTGGGTCAAGAGGAACACGGAGCTGGTCATCGATAGGGGCACTCATCGTCCCAACAGTCAACCATTTTGCCACCCATTGTCTCCACCTTTAACCCTTTTATATATATACAGCACTTGAGAGATGCGGCGAGGACAATAGATTACACTTTTTTATAAGAACACATTTTATAAGAACACTGAGGCTAAAATTGCTTAAAAATTATGAACAAAATAAGAACAAGTTGAGGCTAGGGTAAAATGTCAACTGAGATTTTTTTTTTTATTAGAAAAACCAACAAATTTTATCTGTACCTTATGTGCGGTAGGTGTGACTATGTAATATTATAGTACAGTACAGTAATATACTGCTGCAAAATAATTTTCGATCTTTGAAAAGAGTGTAAAAATAAGAACAAAATAAAACCAGAGCCTTGCAGGCGTCAACGTTCCTATGCATGATACACGACTTTTAGAAGTATATATACGTGTATATATATATATATA
>NW_022713172.1:1230974-1232084 GCF_011630105.1 Anneissia japonica
ATATATACATAATTATACGTATATATACATATGTATGTATATATATATATGTTTATGTGTGTGTATATATACTTATATATAAGTGTACATTATATATAAGTATATAAGAATATAAGTGTATATATATAAGTATATATATATAGGCCAATATAAGTATATATGTAAGTATGTGTATATATGTATATATATATAAATATATATACCTATATATAAGTATGTATATGTATATATATATATATATAAGTATGTATATATATAATATATAAGTATGTATATATATATTATAATGCATATATGTATGTATATATATAGGCCTATATAAGTATATATGTAAGTATGTGTATATATGTATATTTTTTAAGTATAAGTATGTATATATATATGTGTATGTATATTATGTATATATATATATACGTATATATGTCTATATATTATGTATATATATATGTATATATGTGTGTATATATATAAGTATGTATATATGTATATGTGTGTATATATACATAAGTATGTATATATGTTATAATGCATATATGATATGTATGTATATATATATATAATATATATAATATATATATATACACATACATATATACATTATAACATATATACATACTTATATATATATAGATATATAAGTATATATATATGTATTTATAAAAGTATGTATATATGTTATAATGTATATATATATGTATATATATATACACATACATATACACACACATATATTCAAATTTGTGTGGTGGTTGAAAAATACAGGGGGAGTCTTTATGGCCCAAAATAGTGATTTCAGACTACATTGGTAATGTAATTCGACAGGCAAATTACAGTAACATTTTTAGCAAATTTCTTTGAAAAAATATCGTAGGCATAGGGCCTAGCTACGTATACAGTATTTTCATTTTACAGTACGTAGTTTGGAACGATATCGGAAGTGGGGGTGCTGGCAGTGGCCTGCTATTAGGACTACAATTTATTTGAAAATATCTTGGGTCCGATCGTCCACACCAGTTGGGCCCAATCGTCTATCACCCGAAGTTTTCATTACGATTATCAAGAACGTACACGATCTATGCCCTGGGCTAGGCTTAGCTTGCTGTTGTCACT
>NW_022713172.1:1232554-1245621 GCF_011630105.1 Anneissia japonica
TTCTTTGACGCATGCGCATTTGCATAAATGTCTACACACACACATACACACTACACACAATAAAAAACATAGGAAATAGCAAGAGTGATTACAATAGTTCCTATTGCATTACATGCATAGGAACTAAAAATATTGAGCCTGAAATCGGCAAAAAAAATTGAGCCTTGGAAAATTTTTACTGGTTCTTATAAAAAAAAAAGTTTAGTGCGGGAGAAGCTCCCTGTGCCTGAATTCTATGGCTGCTAATAGTAACATTAAGCTCGAGCTAACCTTGAACTAATTTTGTATTCCTTATACATGAACCATGGGTGGAGAAACCCCGTAGTTGAAGTTAATTCCCCAATGGCACACGTTTAATGCACTGCAGTGTCCCCGGAAACCCGAATCGTAACCACTATGCTGACCGCCCTCATAAGTAAATCCTATCGGATTTAATAGGTTAATAATTTTGAAATGCACTTTCCGTATTGTGATACCATGCAAAATGGCAGCGTTTTTAGGCCTAAATTATAAAAGCAGCGACTTTGACGCTTCAAGTAGGCATGTACTTTAGTATTTTTAAAAATCAGTGTCATGTGTACTTTTCGAATAATGCAAAATACGGCATCTGGAGAAATAATGCTCAGCTTTCAAATACACTCAGACTAGTTAATAGTTATTTAGGACTCACTGGGTGATCTACAGGCTACACTCCTAATATCGTTAATTTGTATCTACCACTTACCGACATGCTCGACTTTAAGTAAATCTAAACAAAACATCGAATACATAATTATCATCAGACATAACAATTGATAAATGATAGGTAGCAACATATGAAAATTTAATGCTTAACATGTTACAATTTTTGGAAATGGGATATCATATTAGCCCATCGGGTTATTTTAGCCGCCGTTGACTATGATACCTGCTAATTAATAATTATTACTGTCGCCTGTTAACGCCAACACGATTGGTCAATCCTCACAGCATAAAGCTTTAAAATCCCGGGATTAATACCGTTATTTATTGCTCACACAGTCAGTTGCGCAATGTCCGGTTGTTTGTAATTAAAAGAAAACCACTGACGGTTATTGATGATAAATAATGATAAAATGATTTTTAATTTGATGTGAAAATGAAAGCGATGACGGCAACGGCAAAGTAATTGATGGCGATTTTGTCGTCGCCAGTGTTTTTTCGTTGAGATGAAAGACGTTGCCTTTCTCTGCCTTATTCATAGAAATGTATCCAGGATAGGCCTACTTGACTCACTGGTTCATTTTATCACTTCCGTAATCATCATCTTATCCATCAACTTGATCTTCTCAATCTTCGTCCAAATCCATATTTTCATTGCTTCCACTTTACATCCGATTTTCTTAGTCCACGTTTCCTCCAAGCTTAAATCAAAACTGTCAGTCAGGTCCTTCACCAACCCATCCTTTAGTTTGATGTGAGTAGTAATCTCTTAAATGCATCCACATTGTAATAGGGCCATTTAAATCTACCAAAAATTCACCCAACTGTCAAGAAGATTTATGATTCTTTTTTATTTTTCCTCCCTCTCCTTTTGTAAATTAATTTTTTTATTTCTCATTTCTAGTTGCTTGACCTCCCATCTTCTCGGCCATGGCAACAGAAGCAACGACGTGCAGCAGCAGCAGCAGCAGTGACGCCTCAGCAGCGAAACGCAGCAATAGTAACGCCCAGCAGCAGCGACCTGCAGCTGCGACTCCATTACTGCATGTAGCAACCAGCAGCAGTGACGTCAGCAGAATTAATGTACAGGCAGGGTTACGGTACTTGCTAAAACAGATCACAATATCAAATTCATCTTCAAAAATATCAAGACAGATGGCAGATTATTCGCCATGGATCGTTGGCGTCCTTATGATATTTAGGCATTAGAATAGTTAATAATGAGGTGACCACGTGAATTCCAAACGGCGACAATAAACAATACTAATAGATACATGTCACCTAATAGACAGTCATTCATTTTGAATTAAGGATGTATGTAAACATTAAATATTCCACTTCCAATCAAGCAGATGCCAAAGCAGTCATTCATTCAATTAATCAATGTGTTACTTGACTCATTAACAATACTTTGTAACTTGTTTGGATTTAACATGGCACATAAAATGTTTCGCATAATGTATGCTGAGAATTATAGTACATAGAACCTAATGTAAAAATTAATTAATATTACACTTATGCCTGCAATCAAACAAAAATTAAGTATCGTTCGTATAATTTTATAGATATCGTTTTAAAATTTCAATGATATATATATACATATATATATATATATATATATACAGTATATATATATATACATATATATATACATATATATATATATATATATATATATATATATATATATATAAAAAAAAAATATCTCAAAGTATGTACCGTATATACCGTACAACGTTTGTCCAACAACACATCTTCAGAAAATTACATCACTAAAAACAGTATTTAATTTGAAATTAAAATACAAACAAGCCATACTCACCAGTTATGTTTTCATAAAAGTATTGAACACCAAAATAGATGGTTCGAAAGATGATTATTAACACTTTATTTCCTTCTTTAAAAGGATATATTCTCAAATAAAATGATTAAGCATTTAGAAACAAAACGAACGATGTCTGATTACTTCGTAGTCTGCAATGAACTGTTCGGATATTGTAATGCATTAGTTATATATCCTCATACGGAGAAGATGAGCTTACGGAAATTCCATAAAGAGGCTGAATAAAGTTCCTGTAGGCTATATATGCCTAGTAGCTCATTGCAATTTATGAATATCTGAATATCCTATCCAGTGCGTCGATTCGGTCACGTGAAAATAGCGGTAATTATGCTAATTGTAGCTTCAGATAATTTTTTTTTTCCAAACAAAGGAATATCTCTCATTTTATCACAAATCGCTAGGGGACAAGTGCGTATATTTATCATTATAATAATCACATTTGCACCACACAAAGAACGTCTTCTTATTTCGGAGAGCGTGCTTAGTGTCTTTCCTTTATAGAACAGCAACCGAATGGTAGTCAGGAGATTTGGAAACAAATTTTCATGCAAATTATGACAGTAGATTCGATGAAGATTTGACTTCAACATTCATGTTACACCTTAATATCCTAAACGTATTTAATTTGATATAAAACAAGTACCGTACTCGCGCGAATAAGCGCCCGGGCGCCTAAAATATTTTTGGCACTTTCTGAGGGGCGCTTATTTAAACTGGGCGCTTATTTAAACGGGGCGCTTATGAAAACAGAGTGGAAATTGAGGGGGCGCTTATGGACATAGATGAAAATCGAGGGGTTCTTATGGGAAATTATTAAATTCAAGAGGCACTTTTTGAATGAAAAAAGATTATATAAGGACATTACGAATGGTGGTTAGAAAAGATAATCGTCCAGAGAACATGCGTGAATATTTACATAACAGCAAAACAGCATATGCAATTACTGGTGGTGGGTAGTGGTTAGCTTGTTGGCCATCGGCCGATTAAGATTACCAGGATGACAGGATCATTGTATTTTTTCTTGAAAATTCAGATGAGAATGTGCTAAAGGTCGAAAAAAGAAAAACAGGACTCGGACAAGGCATAGACAAATAAGAAAATAAAGAGTAAAGTTGGGAATATACTCTCTGTCCAGGAATCGGAGCTCTCAATTGTCCAAGAGAAATATCCTCATTTTGATATGACAGAAGAATGTGTTTCCACCCACTCTACAGCTCAAATCATGCCAAAAAACCACAGTCCCAGGATTGATTGGATTATTGACTTGCTAAAAAGAAAATCTTATTCAAATTAGAAGGGGGCGCTTATTCAAACGGGGCGCTTAAGGAAATTTTCGCGTTAGGAGATGTGCTTATTCAAACGGGGAGCTTACGGTAATGCTATCATAAATTTAATGCAATTTGATTACATAGTACTGTAATTAGCCTAATGCATTAAATTGTGCCTGTTATTTGGAAAATGTGTTTAGTATTGGTAGGCCTACCTAATTTTGAATTCGAAGCCATAACGCATTTAATATGCAAAGTAAGCATTTAAATATTGAATTATATGTTTTACGTTTATTAGATTTCTATCATTTTCTACACAGGTATTGTTATGAAGGGGTGCCTATGTCGTAGTTTCGATTATCGTACTCCAGAACATAACTCCAGGCCACTATTTTATTACCGGGTTTGATTGTTGTCGGTAATTATCGAAGCGAACTGAATAAAATCATCCCAGATGCAAGACTTATAAATTACCAGTTCATATTATGTTAAGACATTTTTATACCGCCTTTAATCTCCACCCTTTTAAAGAACATAATAATTTTCATTGTTCTTCCAGTAGATGCATCCATATCTCTGGTTAACGACGGTGATGGAGCATTTTTAACAATAATAATCATCAGTTCGTTGACCTATGAATAAGCAGAGTGAATTTGCATCAATAGAAAGTACTTTTCCTGGACACATTTTGTTCAACAAAGGGACACACATTAAATACTAAAACTACTTCATGTAGAACTTGTATACAAATCCATTTAAGAAAAACATCCTTCGCGCGGCCTTGAAATATTTTGTTGTGGTATTTAAGGCCTATATTACATTGTTCAGCTAAATAACAGCTGAAGTACTTACAATATAAATTATGTTTTCCGTTTAAAATATTATACTTAACTATATTTTTACTTGATCCCGTTGTGGAATTGTCTTGTGTGACAATCTTGGTAATAAATAATTTGTCATTCTACATCTCAAGTAATAAATATTGGCAAATAAATGAAATCATAATGGAAATAGCATTCAATGAAAACGGTCGTGATTTATTACTGTTAGTGAGTGGAAGTGAGATAAGAGAATGATTAAAATTCAAATGTAAGTCGTTTTATCGGTACATCCGATCTTTATGAAAGGCTGGGTAGTTACTTTGTAAGCATAGAGAGGGCGGTAGGTAGTTTAGTTTGTTTTCTCTTTGGGTTTCAATCATGGATAGAGGCGTGTATGATTCTGTAGTTGAACTGAACACATTTTAATGTTTTATTACATCAAACTGTATTTACACAAACGTTTTAACTTAAAATCAATAGATAACAAATATTTGACATGAAATCGGATTCAGGACTTCGAAATATGAGATCGGATCTTTTTCTAATTAGAATTGATAACCAAGTATCATTTATAAAAAAGTAAATGTTGGTTTATTTTTTTCGTAAAAGCATAGAGCATGCAAAGAGGTTAAAAGGTATACCACGAATAGGCTAAAGTATTCGATACTTGGTTGAAACTCCTTTCAGAGAATGAGTGACTACCATTTTACAAAATGATAACAATTTCCACTGTGTAGCATTGAGCAAGACTTGGGTCGTAACCAATGTCGACAAAATGTAAATAAATAAATAAAATTAATTGCGAGGGCATACCATTAATTAACCGCGTTAATATCGAATATCCGATAACAACTAAAACGATATTTTTAGCCAGACAAAGGAAATGTAAAAAAGTAATATATATTTAATGTTTTTACATCCAATATGAGAACCTCGTCGCATTTACAGTATTGCATTCCTCTTTGGTTACGAATTTATTTTGACCCCACACCACCTTACGTAACTGCAAATGGTGGTTCAACGGAAACGCGGTATAACATCAAAGAGAGGCCAATACATTGGCATTGCATCGAAGGTGGTCATCTCAAATTAGTCATCCCACCTCAAGTCATTAAACGATTTCGTTATAGGATCTCACTTTAGAAAAATTAACATTTTTGTTCATTCTTCCATAAAACAATTTGCCAAAAAGTATCCTGCATGTCGTCAAGGTAGTAGAGCTGTGACCTCTGTGATTTTTGGTGATGGGTTTGGTATGTTGAAATGTATACATTTACAAGATAATAAGCTACGTTTTGTATTACCATACTTCGAAGTCATTTTCTCAAGGTAAGGCAGCCAACTGTCACTTTGATTGGTTAATTATTGTTTCCTAATACAATCCATGCATGTGCGTCCGTACGTCTGTGACGATGACGCCAAATTTGTCGAAATGGTCGAAAGTTTGTAAACAAGTAAATTTGAATTTCCAATCTTGTTGGATATGAAGTATGCATACGAAACCGTTTACAGTACATACAAGTCATGAAATTTTGCCCTAAACTTATTTTTTGGCCGATTTTCAGGCTCAAAATGTTGTTACCGTATTTTGTTTTTATTTTTACACAATTTTGAAACATACACCTATTGCACTTTAAGGTACAGACAAGATTTGTTGGTTTTTCTAGTTTTATAGATGAAAAACCTCTTTCGAAATTTTACCTCAGCCTCAATTTTTTCTTATTTTATTCTTAATTCCGATGGCGTTTGCGTCAGGAGAATAATACGAAATGTTTGAAATAAACTGCAAAAGACAATGCAACAATAATTCAACATGATATACAGGTGTCGATGTTGCCTTGCATGTAGATTGTTAAGTTATTTAGATAGGCATAATATTATACCGTACTAAATGATGTTTGCCCTACCTGACGTGTTAAAACTAGCCTGATGTCTTAACCACTAAACTAGTTATTTAGATAGGCATAATACTAAATGATGTTTTCTCTACCTGACGTGTTATAACTAGCCTGATGTCTTAACCACTAGACTAGTTATTTAGATAGGCATAAATACTAAATGATGTTTGCTCTACCTGACGTGTACTGAATGCTCAGTACATTCCCAAATACTTGCGAAAAAAATCTCGCAAGTGATTCAGGTGGGAATCGAACCCACGACCTCTAGGTAACTAGCCTGATGTTTTAACCACTAGACCACCCGGCTTGCGCTTGGTGGCTAGTGATGAAACAGTTTCAGATAAGTGAGTAGCTGCACATACATTAATATGCTTTGAAATTTAGTAGCAAAACGGGGGGAGGGGGAACGTTCCCCCAGTGCCCTACTGGATCCGCTTCTGTTCTGCTTGCAGAGGTATGGTTGTAAATAAAAAGAACAGTGCAATTAATTACGCCATGTGTTATGATTTTTAGAACACGGTATAAGTGTGGATTGTCAACACAACGTCCTAAAAATTGCATTTTGTGTATATTACAATACATTTATTTTGTAGGCCTATAAGAATAATCGAGCAGTCACAAAAATACGTGTCGAGATGTGGTCAAAGAGGTACTAGATT
This sequence comes from Anneissia japonica, assembly GCF_011630105.1. Lineage (NCBI taxonomy): Eukaryota > Metazoa > Echinodermata > Crinoidea > Comatulida > Comatulidae > Anneissia > Anneissia japonica. The sequence continues at coordinate 1,239,725 of NW_022713172.1, forward strand.
ATCTTCTTGTGATTATAATCAAGAAAACTCGGCTGTGTTGTACCTCTGTTATTTAGTTAAAAATATTACGGATTCGAAACTGAAACTTTCTCATGAGATGAGTATTGTCGTTTTCGACTATCTAAACTTGTCATGAACTTAGACGTTGTTTACTAACCAATCAGTCTCGTAGGCAAGATTTTTATTCATGTATCTTTTAAAATGATATATCTCAAAAGAGATTAGTCTAAATTCATCTTTTTTACTCTTCCTTGTGTTTTATTTTGCACTGAACCTCTGAATATGTTTATTCAAAAACCCATGACGCACATTCCAACGCACAGATTGATTTATTGTAATTTTCAAGTAACATTGACACATTTCTAAACATTTTATACTTTAAATGACAACAATTTATCAATGTTAATAAGAACATGGAGGAAATATATTATTATATTTCCTCCATGATAAGAGAAGTCTCAGGTACTGATGTAAAGTCTCATAATAATACATTGATCATAAAATTGTTACCGTAACTTACTATTTCTTTTCTCTCTCTCTCTTCTTCCTTCTTTCAAAACGAACGAGAAGCAAATCCAATAATTCAAAAGTACATTATCATTAATTTCAAATAAGCGCGGTGTTTATCTGCTACAAAAACAGCTTGATAACTTCCTCTAAAGGAAACCCCTTAAATAAACGAATTAAAATATACGATGTTACTGCCTTTTGTCCTTAGCAGTGACTGGGTGCTAGTTAGTAGTAGACCTAGTGTTCTTATACAACACTCAGTAAACACAGTTCAACTTGATTGTTCACTCTCACAAATCCTGACGAGAAATGAGAATTCAAGACGCTTGCAGCCCTGGTGCTGTCCACCGTATCTTTTGAGGCGGAAACTCTAACTTTTGTTTACATTTCAAGGTTCCTCCAACGGTCATAGCTAGATTAGTATGCCTAGAGGGTGTCTTTTTACAATTAGTGCTAAAATTAATCTATACTTACTTTGTTTAGTCTATATTATGCTGATTATCTGTCACTTTAGTGGCCATCGTGTGCATCTGTTTTCCATTCCATTCTGATTTGTCACTGGTTTTCGTTTCCCTGGTAAAATTGTAAAACAAATAATTTGTATACAGAAGAAGTCCCGTGTTCGAAGGCACCTACCTTTTTTCACACTCACAGATTCCTCTTCTTTAACATTTATTTATATACAGTATTTTATATTTTCAGCATTACCACACAAGACTATGCATACAGTATATATATATATATATATATATATATATATATTGATTGAGGCTGTGCCCTCATGAAACAGTCTGTAGTGCAAAATAAAATGTTGAGTTTGTAACCTAGTGTTTTTGGTTGCTCTTCGTGTGTATTGAGGGCTGTAGTCGGCCCCTTGGTTCGGACCCCTCCGTCGGACATGTCAGACCCCTAACAGAGGCTGTAGTCGGCCCATTGGTTCGGACCCCTACGTCGGACATGTCAGACCCCTAACAGAGGCTGTAGTCGGCCCCTTGGTTCGGACCCCTCCGTCGGACATGTCAGACCCCTAACAGAGGCTGTAGTCGGCCCATTGGTTCGGACCCCTACGTCGGACATGTCAGACCCCTAACAGAGGCTGTAGTCGGCCCCTTGGTTCGGACCCCTCCGTCGGACATGTCAGACCCCTAACAGAGGCTGTAGTCGGCCCATTGGTTCGGACCCCTACGTCGGACATGTCAGACCCCTAACAGAGGCTGTAGTCGGCCCCTTGGTTCGGACCCCTCCGTCGGACATGTCAGACCCCTAACAGAGGCTGTAGTCGGCCCATTGGTTCGGACCCCTACGTCGGACATGTCAGACCCCTAACAGAGGCTGTAGTCGGCCCCTTGGTTCGGACCCCTCCGTCGGACATGTCAGACCCCTAACAGAGGCTGTAGTCGGCCCATTGGTTCGGACCCCTACGTCGGACATGTCAGACCCCTAACAGAGGCTGTAGTCGGCCCCTTGGTTCGGACCCCTCCGTCGGACATGTCAGACCCCTAACAGAGGCTGTAGTCGGCCCATTGGTTCGGACCCCTACGTCGGACATGTCAGACCCCTAACAGAGGCTGTAGTCGGCCCCTTGGTTCGGACCCCTCCGTCGGACATGTCAGACCCCTAACAGAGGCTGTAGTCGGCCCATTGGTTCGGACCCCTACGTCGGACATGTCAGACCCCTAACAGAGGCTGTAGTCGGCCCCTTGGTTCGGACCCCTCCGTCGGACATGTCAGACCCCTAACAGAGGCTGTAGTCGGCCCATTGGTTCGGACCCCTACGTCGGACATGTCAGACCCCTAACAGAGGCTGTAGTCGGCCCCTTGGTTCGGACCCCTCCGTCGGACATGTCAGACCCCTAACAGAGGCTGTAGTCGGCCCATTGGTTCGGACCCCTACGTCGGACATGTCAGACCCCTAACAGAGGCTGTAGTCGGCCCCTTGGTTCGGACCCCTCCGTCGGACATGTCAGACCCCTAACAGAGGCTGTAGTCGGCCCATTGGTTCGGACCCCTCCGTCGGACATGTCAGACCCCTAACAGAGGCTGTAGTCGGCCCATTGGTTCGGACCCCTCCGTCGGACATGTCAGACCCCTAACAGAGGCTGTAGTCGGCCCATTGGTTCGGACCCCTCCGTCGGACATGTCAGACCCCTAACAGAGGCTGTAGTCGGCCCATTGGTTCGGACCCCTCCGTCGGACATGTCAGACCCCTAACAGAGGCTGTAGTCGGCCCATTGGTTCGGACCCCTCCGTCGGACATGTCAGACCCCTAACAGAGGCTGTAGTCGGCCCATTGGTTCGGACCCCTCCGTCGGACATGTCAGACCCCTAACAGAGGCTGTAGTCGGCCCATTGGTTCGGACCCCTCCGTCGGACATGTCAGACCCCTAACAGAGGCTGTAGTCGGCCCATTGGTTCGGACCCCTACGTCGGACATGTCAGACCCCTAACAGAGGCTGTAGTCGGCCCCTTGGTTCGGACCCCTCCGTCGGACATGTCAGACCTCTCGTCGGAAAAGTTCTGGAGCCACCGCTGCCTACAGTGATAACATGGAAGTTAACGACCCCGCTGAACTTAAGGACTGTACCAGAAAAATCAAATCGATCGATAGGTTCGTTAGGTCGATATCCATTGGATTATAGGCGGCATTGGCGTATTATCCCAAGCGACTTCTTTCCCTTATGGGAGCTGGAAATCCCATAAGACCATGAACGTCTGGCGTCTAAGTATTAATACTATCAACTGATCATTTACGAAAACGTATTAGGCCCGATAGTAAGGTGATGTGGTGTTGTTTCTATCGAGAGGATTGTTGCTTATCCAGAAAAAAAAAATAGGCTCCCAGAACGTGTGTCTATGCCCTATACTATTTTCATTATGTTTCAAACAAAGTATCCACATGGGAAGATGTGTATAAGAGACAGTATATATATATATAATAGGCATCGATAAAATCAAATCAAATGACACGGTAGGTTGACGTATCATTGTCTACTTTCAAAATTGCACATTGTCAAACAGCCCTTTTTCTCTGCAAAAAAAAATAGCATAACATAAAGCATAACAAAATAATGGCCAGGTAAACATTGCTTACTTTATTTTGAATCAGAATTGGTGTATAAAGTTTGAATGACAGTCATTAAAATAATGCAATGTATTTTTAATTGTTTACATATTATAATTATTTCGTCTGTTAATTAATGAGGCCGAATTGCCCTAAATGGCATCCAGAGGTCAAAAGCAAATAGGCCTGAATTGTTCCACATTTCCACTAACGCATCCAAGCTCTTATCTAACATGTTGCAGATCACAGTCCAGGCTCCCAATCCCCTCCCTATCGCCCTACACAACTACCCGCAGCAGTCACAGACCAAAAAACATGCACTAACCCATGGAGGCACTAACTAACACAGGACCCACAGGACCTACACAACACACACGCGGACAGACCCACTAGCACTAAGTCCATTATCCAACGCCCGAAAATAACACGATAGGGATAACATTTTGGCATGCCTAGTTTGTTATTCCATGGAGGAATCTATTTTATACCTCCATGGTTATTCTACATACTGTACTAGTATCTTACTAATCCAACCATGTGCCTGCATCATGTTACAATACTCCTTTTTTTCTTCAAATTGCAAGTGCATCCCATTGTTTTCCATATATCCCAGCCGCAGATGTTTATTTTTGGAAAAAAGGAACTGATTTTTTATAGATTAACACGACGCATCATTTGTTCATTTCAGCTAAGATCGTGAACCAGCTTTCGGTAATTGCTTAGGCGTCTATTTTGACTGACATCCATTATCTGTCACATCCCAGCGCCAACCACATTACAAGGTTAAGAATAATGTTGAAACAAGAAAATTATTTCTTTGTTTTCTAATAGAAACTATCATTGGCGGATTCAAGGGGCCCAGCCTGCCCGCGCAGCCACCTTCCCCTCCCCCACTCCCACACCCCGTCTAAATGTTTAAAAAAACAAATTTGAAAAAAATGGAGAGAAAAAAGAAAGACATGTTCAACTTTAAGCCACAACCATGGTAGGGCTGAGGTGGGCGGACCCTCTGTCTCTCAAAGTTCCTCCCTGGGCCCCCCGTCTATTTCGAAGTCCTGGATCCGCCTGAATGTTATACGCGCCCATATTGCACCGTTATAGAGAACAGACAAAATTATGAGAATTGGCCTACTATACCCAATTAATTTATTAACGAATCACTGTATTTTTCATAATAAGAACTATCTGTGTATTTTGGCAAGGGTGGGTATGGGAGTGGGATGTGACCTCCTTCCAAAACGAGAAATTGGGATTAATAGATGGCCGGAAATGGCTGGGATGGGAAAACCAATCCTATTTTTTTTTTTTTTTGGTCCGACATTTTTTTTTTTTTTGGTCCGACTGCCCGACGAGCTTTGGCCTCGAAGTCCTGGATCCGCCTGAATGTTATATGCGCCCATATTGCATCGTTATAGAGAACAGACAAAATTATGAGAATTGGCCTACTATACCCAATTAATTTATTAACGAATCACTGTATTTTTCAGAGGCTGTAGTCGGCCCCTTAGTTCGGACCCCTACGTCGGACATGTCAGACCCCTAACAGAGGCTGTAGTCGGCCCCTTGGTTCGGACCCCTCCGTCGGACATATCAGACCCCTAACAGAGGCTCTAGTCGGCCCTTGGTTCGGACCCCTCCGTCGGACATGTCAGACCTCTCGTCGGAAAAGTTCTGGAGCCACCGCTGCCTACAGTGATAACATGGAAGTTAACGACCCCGCTGAACTTAAGGACTGTACCAGAAAAATCAAATCAATCGATAGGTTCGTTAGGTCGATATCCATTGGATTATAGGCGGCATTGGCGTATTATCCCAAGCGACTTCTTTCCCTTATGGGAGCTGGAAATCCCATAAGACCATGAACGTCTGGCGTCTAAGTATTAATACTATCAACTGATCATTTACGAAAACGTATTAGGCCCGATAGTAAGGTGATGTGGTGTTGTTTCTATCGAGAGGATTGTTGCTTATCCAGAAAAAAAAAATAGGCTCCCAGAACGTGTGTCTATGCCCTATACTATTTTCATTATGTTTCAAACAAAGTATCCACATGGGATTAGGTAATCAGGAAATAATGTGGTGCTGTATTTTTTTTTTAACTTTAATACACTAATAAGTTACTTACGATGACACATGACCCATCATGCACCTCCACCGGATTTACCCTTTCAGCCGTCTTTAACTGCCAGACGGGAACATAGTGTCTTTGCCACGGAGGGGGCATAAACACAAAAATGAAATAAGGTGCTTGGTAAACAAGGAGCTGTGTGGTACCCCTGGCTCTGACAGGGTGTCTATGCAAGGAGTCCTGGGGGGGGGGGGGGGA
>NW_022713172.1:1245626-1250725 GCF_011630105.1 Anneissia japonica
TGGGGGGGGGGTGGGGGAGGATCCAGACATTTGCAGGAGGGATCCGGAAAAAGGGCACTTCTGTGTAGATGACGAAAGTCTAAACCTCTTGCGGAATATTGCAGAGAATTAGAGATAATGTGTTCTACCAAATGGCTGGGTGATTTCAAATTGTATTAACATTGAGGAAATAAAGTTTTTCTGAACCTTCTTTCTCGTCAGTCTCCCATCTTTGAGAGACTATGGCCAAGAAACAAAAAAAATCCTTGTTTCCGGTCCTGGGTTTTTCAAAAAGTTGGTGAGGGAGGGGACGGGAAACAAGGATGTTTTTGTTACTTGGCCTATAGTAGGACTCCGTGGCCAAATGGTATCGTACTCGCCTAGATAGTTGCGGGTTCCAACCCCACCTCAGACACAAGGAAGTTGCTCCAAACGTGATTCGAACCCGGTAAATTCTGCTGTCTGCTTGTAAAAAAAAAAAATTAAGACATAAATAAATATATACCGTACGATAATGATATAATAGAGATAACTCTAAATCGTCTTGAGGTAATGCTGTAAATATAAATCTGTGAGTCCGAAAAAGATAGGTGCCCAACCAAGATTGGAACTCGGGACCTTCTGCTGTATATTTATATAGGCCTATATAAAACGCTTCATAATATATAAAACTTTTTATAATATATAAAATGTTTTTAAGACCCACAAGCAACGGTTTATACCATGTAGTGCTACCTGTCTTTCTTTTGAAACCGCAACTTGTGTTTATCATCTACGAACGGATGTGATTGAATGAATTGAACTTAACAGTCATAACAGTTATGGATTGGTACAAGGCCTTTTAGGGTTCACGATAAAATTTAAGTTAGGCCTATTTTTTTTTATATACCGTATATAAATGGACTACAGTTAGGTGCCGTCGGCGTAGGATATGTTGACACATAATCGAAGGCTCACCCAACAAAAACAGGGGCAGGGCTATCCTTCAGGGTTGAAAAAATAAATGGAGTTATTGATTGTTAAGGATGCTACAGTTTCGCTGTTAAGGCAGAAAAAAAAAACCACTCTTGATGTTTTATTAGAAAACAACTGTAGGTGATACGTTCGCATGGTATTAGCGCGCATGGAGCTACACCTCAATCGTATGCCAAGCATTCAATCGATTGCTTTTTTTTTTTCTAACCCCCACGCTCAAAAGCGTCGCGTGATGGCGATCGATCTATGTACTAATCTTATTTATACCCAAGTGACCAATACCAGCTTCATATTTATCAAATTTCTGATGAGAAATCACAATAATTATAGTTTTCTTTATGAATGGTTTCAGATCCCCGGTGTTCAACCCCCGGCCCCGGGCCAACCCGAGAAAAAGTTTTTCCGTTATAAAAACACGATCACCTACTCTGGCATTTTTTAGTGTAGCTCAATATATCTAGTGGCGTACAGTTGACATGGGGAAGGGGAGACTGATAGAAGATAAAGAATGAAGTGGGAACGCAATTAACCACGAGAATAACCTCACTGGCAACCATCTTCGTACTTGGGTTATCCTTTGTGCTATCCAAGGATAATATAAGACAGTGGCAGGATGGGACATCAGAGGAAGCTTACAATTCGTCTATGAGAAAAAAAATTGTATTTAATATTTGAATAAACCCCAAATCAGTTCAAATGAACTCATTCATTTCCGGCCTAAACATAGAAAAGTGAACAAAATGCAAATCGAATGTTATGATTATGATAAACTACGTTTATTGTAAATGATTGTGGAAAAGGGACGCAACATACAGGAAGCAAGCTTTAGAGTGGGCTCCCCTTAATTAATAATTAATAAAATTAAATAATCAAAAAATAATAATAAAGAACTAAAGTAGGTCTATTTTAACAACATTTGAAATTGAATGAAGAGGCCCCCTAGTACTATAAGGCATATAAAATGTTCAGTAGTAGACACTTTTACATTTAGGCCTATTGTAATACTCAATAAACCTATAGCTGCGCTCCGGGTCTCCCTCTAATGGGCGACTCCAGGCTGGTCCGGACCGACCACCTAACGCGGGGCGGCGTCAGGTCCAAGCTCCCCGAAAAGCTAAAAGGTAATAAAATTTTGTGTTAATTATGGGATTCTTTATTTAAAAAGAATGTCGAGGTACTAGTCCACTTGTCGGGGGTGCCAACCCTGCAATCGCACATACGGTACCGTAGCACTGCGGCGCACTAAACATTTTTTAATCCCTAAAATTTTGACAGCTTAGTAAGATGCGTGAATTGTACTTTCGGAGCTCGAGATTTGATTTTTCCCCGACGACCTTGCTGGAAATTCCCCGACAGGGGTCCAAGTGGGGGTCCAGAGGTCCCCGACGGGGGGTCCTTTGCCCCTGGACCCCCGCTAGCGCCGTCCCTGTCTACTCTCCCATTAATATCCTTCCCCGACTAGCAAAAACTGGCGCCACCACTGATAAATCTTCGAAATTGTTTAACTTTCCGTTTTAAAAAGTACATAAACACACGGGATGGCACAACAAAATAATATCTGTCAGTTTCAACCATGTACTGTACTTTTACAATTGAAAGTTAGAACCATGATAGGCCTTTCACTTCATGATAATATTTTTTGATACAGGTAGTTGGAGACATTGTAATGGCTTCAGAAACGGGAGGTCCAACAGGGAAGAGTCAGAACCAAGGAGTCGAGCTTCCGTCAGGGGTTCGGAATTGCCTGGAGAGACGATAGTGCACTTTTGACATCCACAGTAATGGCAGTGGTATTCGTTTTAGGACATTTTTTTGTTTTCACTGTTTTATTGTCGTTCACGAATTATTTTATTTTATTGTATATGTACGTAGGCCTATGCATGGAGGTATAAAATTATAAATAATTTTATACCTCCATGTTCTTATGTAGGCCTATGTGTATGATGTCGACGCAATCCAGTAATCACGTGCCTACCTGGTCTACGCGTGTATATAAGAATACTTAAGTTAGCAAATTTAAGCCACATTTGGCAGTCTCCAATGGTCATAAAAAGTACCAACGGGGCACAATTATTATACGCTCTAACCATTATATGATAAACAGTGGTATGAAACCATACAAAAACAAAAACAAAGAAAATAAAAAAAAACGTGTAAAATTTTTGAATTGCAAGTTCAAAAATGTTTACAGGCTTGAACCATACCTATTATATATTCAATCAATGCAATCTCCCATTTATAAACTTAAAATATCTTCACACTCGTTGGAAATTGAAAAAGGAGTTACGCTCCCCCCCCCCCCCAACTCCACCCGAACATAGACTCTGCCGCCTCTGTAACTTAGGTGATGTTGAAGACCAGTTACATTTTTTATTTAATTTTAGTTACTATGATGATCATCATCAAGTTTTTACATGATTTAAATGACGCCGTGTTTTGAACGAACATTCCCTAACTTTTTTGACATGTGCACCACTGATTATACTGTAATTATTATAATTATCCACCTTTGTTAAAGAAGCTTTTGTTTTAAGAAAATCCATTGGTTTATAATTGTTCAGGCTTATTGAACTTTTTGTGATGTATGTTATTTGTGTAATTTTTCCTTTGTTTATATGATCATAGTGGTATGCGCAGTTTATGTCAATAAAAGAAATGTTGTCACGGTACTGTATTGTACAATATCATCAAAGAGTAAGTTTGGTTATATTGAGTATGCTGCCCTCAAACTGTTTACGTCTTGCGTAGAAACGACGGCTGTTTCTAAGCAACCGTTTGTTAGCGAGTGATATAATAAACAGGCTGGGGATGTAAGGATTCTTGTGAACGTCATCGAAAAAGGACTTCATTTGTAAGATACACTGCAAAAAGAAGGCGGTTTTATATAACTGTATTTATTCCATTTATAAAGAAATGGAAATTTCTGGCGAAACTGTCAAATTTGGAAGAAGATCAGGATCATCAAGACGTAAGTACACTCAACTTTCTAGGCCTTGAGTGCCTACCTAGCCTAGTCCTAGGCCTAGGCCTAGCTAACTAAAAATAGGCCTAGGCCTAGTAGTAGTAGGCCTAAGCCCAGAACTTCGCTTAGTTAGATAGTTGGAGGCTAGGTCTGGGCCTAGATGTAGGCCTATGCCTTGCTTGGATGGTTTGTAGTAGTACCTTGTGGAATAGCCTAGCTATAGGCCCTACTACTAGTACTACTACTAGGCCTAGGCCTACTACTATTAACTAAGTGTCTACTAGGCAAGAGAAGATGAATATGTTTTATCAGTACTGTATATAGGCCTAGGCCTAGGTACCTTTGATTTTTAGAAGTTAAATAGAAAAGTCTTCCTCCCTAGATAGGCCTAGGCCTAGGGTAGTAGTAGGGACCTAGGCTAGAGGCTCGGCCCGGACCCTAGGCCTAGGCTCAGATAAGAAGGCCTAGGATAGTATTTAGGCCTAATTAAATTATTATAGAACATTGTAATTATTCTTAATTCTTATTTTAACTTACACACTTCAAGCCTAGACAGAATGTAATAGGCCCTAATGATATTGAATATTTTTGCACTGTATAGTTTTATATTTATAGTTGTCTTGTAATTTTATCTGTGTGTATATTTTTGTGTATTCCTCGCTCTGGAAAGCAAATTTCATGCACTTTGCTTGTACAGTATATGACAATAAATGGAATCTTGAATCTCTTGAATCTTCTTTTTAGAATCTCCTGTTCAGGAGGATAGGCTCGAGAATGAAGGTCAGCGCAGCCGAGACAATGTGGCAGTGTTATCAAAAGGTGACTGGGATCGTATCCAGACACAGTTGTCCCGGACATCACAAGAAGCTGAGAGAATAAGGAAACTAAAGTTGGAGAAGGAAGAACTACATCAAAGGTCAAAGGACATGGTGAAGAATTGGAGCAATACAATTGCTGTAAGCCACTCATTTCATTTCATCTTCTTTCGGAAGATCATTCACGATTGTTTTTCGTTTGCTTTTGTAAATTTCTGTGACCACCTTCTGATATTCCATGTGTGCATGTCATTTATATTTATTTATTTCTGTATTTAGTTCCGTGTTGTGCATTTGCTTCATTTGTGTATCTGTGTTTCCTCTTTGACATGATTTTACCTTAGATTTTACTCATTATAGATTGTTTA
>NW_022713172.1:1250799-1304009 GCF_011630105.1 Anneissia japonica
AACATAGATGAGAGTTAACTAAATATGAATTATTTAAATATGCCTACACACCATGCAAATATAATTTAAATAAATATCTGCCTTACTGATCCACACTGCTTATTTATTGAATTATATCAATATTTTTTTTTTGTAAATAGGGTCAAAGACTAAAAAAACTTGAGGCAAGAAAAATCCGGGAAGAAAAGGAAGAAAAAGAAAGAGTCCAGATTGATATTGAAGAAGCTAAGTTTCAAGCTGAAAAACGAAAGGAAGCAATTGAGAAAGCGAAAACTCTGCAATACTACCAAACAGACAGGGTTAAAGGATTTCATGTAAGTATTTGTTATTTATGTACCTGTAGTGCCTTTTCTAGTTTTACTATTAGACAATAAAGTTGCCTTGCTTTTTGTATCTCTTATTCTTTTATTTGTAAATTTATGATTTTTAAAAAATAATTTAAAATAGCTTAGATCAGGATTTTTTTTTTGATTGTAATGATATTCACATAAGACCGTGTCCTCCTTGACTTAAGCACTCATTGGTTGAAAGGTGCAATACCCACATCTGTTCTAGGATCAGTTCACGATTATTCAAAAATGTGGTAAATTAATTCAGTTCACGTTGACAACTCATTTCTCCTTCCAAAGCAGCATTGTTGTATATAGTACATGTAAGTTTACTTACCTCTTATTTTTCTTCCAGGGTGCATTGTTGTTAACAGAAGTCTTAAAGGAAAGAGAAGCACAAATTGAACTTCAGAAAGCAAAGGAAGAACATTTAAAAAATAAAGATAAGCATCTTCTAGAAAAATATCAGAGAGATTTGGAGGCAGGTATCCTGGAAGACCATAACAAGGCATTAAAAGCTCTCACTGCACAAAGAGAAGTCTCAGAATTCCAGAAACGACAGTAAGTTCAATAGTATGAAAGCGAGTGTAAAATACAGTAATTTGCTGCAAAGCAGAGATTATTTTTCATTATTTATTTAATAAATCCAAATTTCCATTATTGAATAGAATTCTGAAAGGGAAGTTTACCACTTTAAAATCATATAAGGACTGTTTTCCGTATACCCAGTTAATAACCCATTTGTGAAATTACAAATTCTTGTGCTCACTTTTGATATGTATTTCAACCAGACTTGTGATGATGTTGCATATGAATCAGTTCATCCAAATTCAGCATTTTTAAAATGAGTTGTTTGTTTTGTAAACCAGTTCGAAATTATGGTTGAGAGGAGTTAACAGAAGACTCACCATTTGAGGGCATAAAGAATATCAGATAGATATCCCACTATGAATATTCATGCAATTTCTGTTTATTAGGCCCCATAAAAACTTTATCATTATAATGCACCTAAAAAGTAATGATGGAGGAATACTTTTTAAAAAGAATTTCAATCAGACTAAATTGAGTTAATAGAGTTAATTCCATTGAATTTTTGGTGGCAACTGTGTAGCACTTTTTTCTAAACATATTTATTTAAACTTTCAACACAATTTTTATTCTTAAAGGATCCAAGAACACATCAAAGTAGAAACAGATGCAAAGATGAAAGACATTAAAGAAGGACAGGAATTGAAACACCAGCTGGAGGTTTATAATGCAGAAAAGGCAAGAATAGAGGACATACGACGTGCTGAAAAATTAGATCTCATGAGGGCACATAAACAAACAGTGAGCGACAGAGACCTAATTCGAGCTGCTGAACGACAGAAAGAAGAGGAAGAAGAAGATGAGATACGCATCTTTGCCAAAGCCAAAAAGAAGATGACACAACTGAGGAAAGAAAGAGAACAAGAGTTATGGCAGTAAGTAATATTTGATTTAAATTTTTGATCTGTATAACTGTTAAAATATATAGGCCTATCCATAGTGGACTTTTGTTTGCAACAGCTGTTAGCAACAGACCCAATGTTGACATTTTTTGTCTTTGCTTTTATACATAAGTATAATACAGTAAACTACTACTATTTTTCTTTCAGGAAAAAACAAGACCATCTGTATTCTATGGTTGAAAAGTTGGACAGTCAACTCAAGCAGGCTAAAGACGATGAAGATGACCGCATTGCACGTGCAGTTGCTGAGAAAGAGGCTAAAATTCAGAAGGAAACTCAAGAGAAAGAGAAAGCATTTGCAGAAACACTGACGGAAACTGCGAAACATCGCGCAGAGCAAATGAAACGAATGCAAGATGAGAAGCGTGCCGAGCGTAAAAAGGAGTTTGAAGCTCTGAGGCTAAAAGAAGAGGCTGACGCTCTGTTCTTCGCCAAACAGATTGAGAAAGAAAATAAACGAAAAGAAGCAATGAAAGCGCTGCAAAAGGTGCATGTACAGCAGGTAGAAGAGTGCCAAGCTATTGAGAAGGCAAACCGCAAGGAACAGCTTGCCATGGATCAAAAGAATCTTGATCTCTTAGCTGTTGAAGAGCAACAATTCCAGGAATATGCTACTAAAGTTATTGATCACTGCAAGAAGGGTGGCCGCAATGTGTACCCTCTGGTTAAAGCAGCTCGTGAGGGCCATGGTGGAGGCCAAGGACCTGTGTTTGAAGGAAAAGGTGGAATCCGGCCTAGCTACCTGGTTCAGGACAAAAGTGCAGTTGAGCTGCCTCATTATCAGAAAGGAAGTACAGAAGAGATCAAATCGCTTCATGTAGGCCAGTCTGCCAACACACGCAACAGGCTAGGATTTGTATGGTGATTAAATGGAAAATCATATTTCTTCAAAATACTGTTGGGTTTATTCTGAAGTTCCGTGTAATTTAAATTCCAGGTTTAAGATTCTTCCAAAGAGAAAAATTGACACTAAAACAAAGACTTTATCGTGTATTATAATGATTTATTTTATCATTTAAATATAATTAATAATTTCATTAAAAATTATCAACATTGTACATAGTTGAATTGTATGATATTCATGAAAAATAAATATATAATTATAGCATCTAGTTTTTTTTATATCATTTTAGCAACATTTAAAACTGAAGTTTGCATTTCAAATTCAGAACTATTTTCCAAATTCAATTGGTGGTAATGGTACACAGGAACAGGATGCGGTGACAGGAAAGAAATTATAACCAATTATAAACTACAACAGCATCTCCATTGAACACGACTACTGGTATGTGACAGAGGGTACAAAAATGAATAGGTTCAGTTTTTTTTACTGTGGTCACATTACACTACAGCGCCCAGTGCATGTTTATTATTTTTATGACCCAAAGACTGCCCAACGATCAATCGCATCATACAATGCTTTATAGGGACTGCGGTTTAGTAGTCACTGGAAAGACTCAAGTTGGAGCCCTAAAATTGGAAAAGCATTTAAATCCCCTAGTTATTCTAATCTATTTCTTGAGGTTTAAACTGTTTTCTTGAACTTGAACATTAATTCGTACATATAAAGCGTATCATCCATGATGTAGCTGAAAAAAGAATGAGAGGTCATTGATTAAAGGTCAAGGTCACTCACCTTTTTAGTTTGCATATTACACTCTTCAATCTAAAAGATTTCTTTATTGTCCACTACATTAATAATGATTGTGGTAGAAAAATTTATTTTATTTTTTTGCTATATAAACTACTAAAAACATACTCATTATAAAATATATTTCAAGGAAATTATATTATAGATTTAATCTCAGCCCTGAGGGATAATTATACATGTTTAATTAATACAGAGAACAACTAAGAATGTGGATATGTTGTATAAAATAATTGAATATTTTATAGAGGCTGTATCTATGGTGCTTCCTATAAAAAATAGTTTTAGCAATAGCTGTTTTGCTGTTTTTGTGTTATTAGACAAGTGTCATCACAGCCACATCTACTCAAAAATTTACAAGTGGAGCACTACTAGTGTTCAGACTTTCTTCTAGCCTACTCCTACCTCATAAGCATATATTATTTTTTTATAACCATCCTCAAACACTAACTGCTTACCTGTACCAGAAGCACACTAAAGGTACTGTAGCACCGTGCCAGATTGAATGTGCATCAAATATCCAGCCGACTGGTGCAAAATCTCCTAGTTCAAGAAGCAGCAGCAGACTGGTGCCTAGCACAGTCACGATGGCCTTCCACACATAAGGCTGATTCCTAATGTTTTGTATGCCCCACAAAACAATCCATACAGTGTTAACGGCACCTTTAAAGATAGAAAAAAAGATTTGAAATATCTACAGTATACGACTAAGAAGAGGTGACCCTGCAAGAAGGCATGAATAACAGATTTGATTTTATCATCATACATGGTAAGGTACATGTAAGAAATACATATTATGTCTTGAGTTGTAAATAAAGAACAAATCGCACCATAAAATCATGGTCAGCGAAAGTGGTACAGAGGGTCAGACGGCCGTAAGACCAATATTTTGCCAAGATAAATATTATATTGATATAATACTTTTCAAAAAAATTAAAAATTTCTACTTTTTACAGTACTTATCAGGGACACAGTTTGATAAATTATTAATATTATTATTGAGTGTCCTGTGTTAAAACACTATAAACGTGTGCATCAAACTGCAAAGTTGGGCTGTTGCTGACAAGCTAGCTGGCTAGTAAATGTCACTGATTGACATTAATATTAAAGTACTAGCCACATTACTGCAGAGAAATTGCAGCCAAAATTTATTCCAAAATGTTGATAAGTCAAATAGCCTATTTGTTTGTAAGTCTGAAATTTCGGGTGCGATAATATTTGATTTCTAAAAAAAATGCCAAACTAAATGCTTGATGTGTTTAAATTTAAATTTTTCATTGTCAAATTATGATACTTTTGAGAGTGCTTTACGAGCCTCTAGTTCAACTTAAGCCCCAACCATGGTGGGGCTCAGGTTGGTGAGGACTCTCCTGCCTGACCAACACCTGAATGCTTCTGCCGCCCCTGAAAATGAATTTAAAAATGCACTTAAAAAAAACAGAATTGTTCTATAATGAACTAGAAAGAAATGATAAAATAATTCTGCATTATACATACCTATTGCAACGTTCACTTTCATGTTGTAGCCATAGTCAAACTTGATGAAAGCTAGATACCACACATGTATAAAAAACAAAGTAGATAGCACACCAATGCACAGACATGTGATGCCAACATGAAAAGTGCCTCCATGCCATCCAACAACCCTGATAAATACACAATGAAAATCCAGCTTGAAAATGTACTACAATGAACAGATTCTTCGATGTGGAGAACAATTTCATGCAAAATTATAAAGGATAACCACAAGGAATAAACCACATTGAAAATCCAGGTTGAAAATGTATTACAATGAACAGATTCTTTAATGTGGAGAACAATTTAGTCATGCAAAATTATAAAGGATAAACCACAAGGAATGGAAATAGATAATTTTGGATGAGATGTTGGGTGGGGGTTGTGGACATGGAAGCAGAAAAATGGAGGAATATAGTGAATTAAAAGAGAAGAATAAAAGATTGCACTCACCGTATACAATGGGTTAAAAGACTAGCAAGTACTAGTGAGGTTGCACAGAAATAATCCATTCTCTGAAATAAAAAAAAAAACACCCACAAAAGTAGAAAACGTGTCTGACCTGTACAGGATAACTGAATTGATTGTAATGTTAAATAATAAACAAAATTTACATATTTTTTCCAGCCTGATTTCATCTTCTAACATGAATTAGGCCTAAAAAAAATTGTTTGTTTGCCATTCTTTTTTTTTAAATGATAAAAAAGAGCAGGTGGAAAAAGTTTTTTTTTTTTTTTTAAATACTCATCAGATAGAATAAAAATAACCGACAGAGGCTAAGAATGACAATATCTTACATCAGACAGCAACTTTAGACAAATTTGTAGGGCATCTGGCAAAAAATAAAGATAAATTCACTCACATTTTTTTTAATTTGTAAAGAAAAAAAGCTAAAAAAACCCTTTTTTAAAGTTTTATTCGTTTGTTATCGTTATTTTTTTCAGTGAGTTAGGGGCGGGTTGAGGAGGGCAAACAAACATTTATTTTTGGCCTTATCATTCTAAATATTATTTTAAAGTATTTTTCCATTGACTTTTTTAAATCATAAATATTTTTATGTATCTGTACCACCTTGAATAATGTTTAGTCAGGAGAGAGAGCTGGCAAAAATAAGGTGAAATTAGGTGATTTTAAACTACTTGAATGCATTTTTGCTCAGGGAATTGGGGGTGCAGGGTTTTTCAGGGGGGACTTGCACACCATTCTTCCCCATAAATATGCGACTGGCACTAAAGATGGTATCTTACCTCAGTCCAAATGAAATCTCGTGTATGGAACACTGTAGACCAAACCCAGGCATTTATACATATCTAAAAAATAAATCAGAAATTGTACTTGAACAAAGTCAATAAAACTTCACATGCAATTAAGTTAAAAGAGGGCCTACAATTCAATACAACATTTTTATTTACCATTTCATGTCTGAATACAATATACCCAATTCAGATAGTATTATTATATTTTAATTTTTCATCTTATATTTAAAGTGTGTATTAACTAACCCATGAAGGACAGAAGGGTCCAAGCCAAGGGGCCAACAAAGCCTCGGTCAACAGCCTGGAATAAAGGCTTCCTTGTAGGATTCACTGAGAGAGTTTTCATGGCTTAGTTTGGTCCAAAATGTGCTTTTAGACCACAATGTTCGGGATTGGCAGTCAAAACAACGTTACTTAGATAAGCAAATAATTTTTTTTAAATTTTTGATCCAACGGCCTTTTCGTGCGTCGGATGACAGGGGGTCCATGCCAGTCCGACAGAGAGGGAAATTCCCCCTGCCCCCCACTTCTGGCACCCAATGGATTGTAGAGAATGGTGGAAGAAGTGAGAAGTAAACAGGAGTTCACTACATTCTACAAATTCTCCACTTTCCACAAATTTGGTCAAATTTAGTTTAAGTGCCTTTTAAGGAGAAGGGGCCTTGAAGGCATTTGCAACATATAACACTTGCCAAGTTACATCAGATTACATAATACAAATTTATTGATATTGAAATTTGTAGGCTTACAAGTTTCATGAGCAATTCAGAATTACGATTAAAGAAAAATAGGCAGATAAAATGTTTAATATTAACATAAACTGAGTATCAAATTCAAAGATGAAAAATACACACCAAAGAATAAGCTTGCCACACAATATACATTGGTGCTTCACTTGGGACCTTTGACCTAAATTTCAGCCAGAAATAAAGATGTAAGGCACCATGACAAATGGAAAAGACGACGGAAGCTACTTCTTGTATTCCAAATATCCGCAGAAAAGGCCACTATGCAAAGAAACACAAATGTTACAGTAAGAATGTGAAATATTGACTATTTAATTATTTTTGATCTGTGTTTATGAATGTTTTTGTTTTGCTATAAGTATTTTGTTAAAGAGGGATTACAGAGATAAGCAAACTGAAGTTTCGTTATGCAGTCTCA
This sequence comes from Anneissia japonica, assembly GCF_011630105.1. NCBI lineage: Eukaryota > Metazoa > Echinodermata > Crinoidea > Comatulida > Comatulidae > Anneissia > Anneissia japonica. Next base: position 1,258,202 of record NW_022713172.1, read on the forward strand.
AGACCAAATTGCTTTCTACTTATACCATTGTTAATTTGATTTTGTTCTTTTGTTTAAATTCAGTAGTTTAATTTAGTCAATAAATGTATTTTTAAATTAAATTGAGAATGTGCGAATATTGTGATGCATACGCAAGATTCAAAAATGCCCCACCAGACTGGGCTCCTATAACTTTTAAAAAACTAAAAAACAAGTTGGGAAAAGAAAATTACATTTAAATTTCTATTCTGGAGAATGTCATTTCCAGCCATCTAGAAGTGCCATTGACATAAAATATTGTTTTGTACCTCAGCCCCAACCATTGTGGGGTGAGAATGTCCACTTGTAAAACTGACTTTTTTTCCCCCTTTATTTCAATTCTTGGATCCACCACTGAGATAAAATGGAAAATAATATTGTCCACGATAATTATTTTAAAAAATAGATAATACTTTAGTTGATATAATATTATGACTTCTTATAACGTATCCATCTCAGAGAGTTGCTTGCAATTGCAGCGCCATAATAATAATGTTAGGAGTGAATTACTGGTAACAATAATGGGAGGGGTGAATTAATGGTAACAATTGTAAATATCATTGTAAGTTATAATACATCAAAATAGCTTCCAAACCTTGCCATGGAACTGTGGACAAGGCAACGGAATGCTATGATAATATTCAACTGTGTTCCACATACATTCATAGCCACATTCATCCTCACAGTCCCACAAAAGCGCCCTCAAGTACCATGGCCTGCCTGCATCAAATTCCTGCAGGTCTGTTTTAGTAGAACAGTTTGCATAGAAGCATGATTGTAAACATCTTTGGTAAACAGGATGACGGTCTCCATGTGAGCACTGGACGAATTTTATTGCAGAAAAAACCAGGTAAATGGTCAAAATTGTAATAATTTGACTGGGAACAGCCGCCATCTAGAAATAAACCAAAAAGAGCATTTAACTTTCATAGTCAATTTGAGTTATTGTAATTCTGATGGGGCAAGACAAAATGGAGAGAGGATGCAGTAAACAACTTAACAGTGAATCGTTACTTTGCTTTCATGAAGGAAGGAAGCAGCTCCAACGGAGCTCATACTAGTTTCCTTGTTTACTTTTCAGTGTAGTGAGGGTGAGTCAAAGGCAAGGCAGAGTTTGGTTCAATCCATTTACCTAATTTAATAAATGTAGGCCTATGCATCTAAATTAATTTATATTGGGAAAGCATTATTTTAATTTTTCCAATTATGGTGAATGAAACTGAGTATAAATGGCATGGTAAGGTACTGTGTTCATACCTTTTCCAGACCTTGCCACAAACAGTAAGTGGTACTACTAGTAAGTACTCCTTTAAATAATTAAAAATAAGTAAAATATTACCAAACCTGCTTTACTTCTTAAATTCAAATGAACTACATTGGAATTTTCAGTGCCAGAGTACTTTTTATCAATATCAGTTGTGTACCACCTACCACCACCACCACCATCAAATAAATATTTTATCATCATTGTGTGGTAAACACTGGTATTCAACGAAAGTTAACATGGAAATAATATACAAAGAATCACCAAATACAAACCATAGCATTCAACTCATTTAGACATCTGCAGACAAAGTTTACTCAAATAATTATTTAGTAAACAAGTCAGACAATTTCACCGCCCCTTTAGGTTGGTTAAACAGAATAAATTTTCACAATTTCCACGGTCCGACACGAATCTTGTACAGTAATAATAGTATCTCATTTTTCGTTGTCGTGAACAGAATGTCGAAGGTCATTTAAAGGTGGAGAGTGTGAAATCGACAAAGCGTGTAGCGTGTAATTTTTGTTGCTCTTACTGCCCTGCTAAAATAAGGTTTTCTAAGAATTTCTTTGTTATTTCAAATGCCTTAGCATTTTTAGGTAAACTAGATAACTTTTCGTTTGCATTAATATACAACATGCCACTTCAAATTTGATTTAAGCTAGCCTAGTTTTGATGGTGCCGAGAGCCCCGCCTGCATTGTTGGCAGTGCGAGCTGGTGGAAGGGAGTGGCGGTAGGCTGGGCCTAGTTATTCCAGGCTACCAGTCCAGGCGATGACGGCTAGGCAAGCCTGTAATGTAGACCCCTAAAAAATTTAAGTACGCTAGATTTGGTTCGCTTCGGTTCATTACCCCTTCGGTTTGGGTCGTTTCAGACTCATTTTTAATTTAACTAAAATAATAAGTTTGTAGGCCTAGGCCTACATCTCCCTGGGCCTACTGATTGTCACTGTCAGATTGAAATGCTTATTTTTATTAATTAAAAATGTTCCATACTCATTCAGTTTTCAAATAGCGTATATTTATACATTTACGAGTACTAACTCCCTGCCTCCTTACAATCACTAAGGTAAGAATTCTCAAATAAGATGATCCGTGTAAAAAATGACCCCCCGACGATTTAGACGATTTTTTTTATGGTGGGGCGCCAGGCTGTAATAGTGAGTCCTGCACAGGAAATATATTCTTGGCGCAAAAATTTGCCCTAAAAAAGTCTATTCACGAAAATTAGACTTTGAACTAATCTTAATAATCATATAAAGATAATAATGTATTATGCAGTAATTACAATTCTAAGCACCTATTTTCCTAGTTATATTCTGCTTAAATTTGAGCTGGTTTTTGACGTATCATCCGCGCAATTAAAAAACTTTACAGTATAGGTCGGGTGTACAAGACAACTCCCCTGTTTTATCGTCGCAATTTCTAATTTTTCCTACTCTTTATGGTCTTCATACTGCATCTAGCTGGTTAAAAATGCAGCCAAATTTAGGACTGATTTTCCAAATTTATCATTTTCATGGGCTTTTAAATGTTCATAAAAGTCTTTTTCCCATATTTAAAATGTTTTTATTCATACTAAGAGCTTGGCTACTCGAACAGCCCTCATATTGAGAGTTAGGCGGATTAAGGACGATGTTTTGTATTCGTATGTGTCCCTTATATGTTGTAGTTAAGTCAAGTGGCACTGCAGTGCTTCTGCCGCAGGTACCCAGGGACAAATTTCCGATTTCCAATTAAATGAGGACCAATAAAGACATTTTATAATAATAATAATTATTATTATTATTAATGCAATTACATAAACATTTTTATAAAATTGAAATGTCTGTTTATTTAATAATTTTAAACTGGAATTCATATTCTTATGTAAAAGTAATGTTAAATATATTTTTTATATATTCTTGCTTTTCCTATGCATAGAATTAATAAGACCCTTATTTCTTTTACAGCTACATTACATTATTAAATAAAATGTTTTTTAATTAATAATTTAGCTTTCTAAATTAAAAGATATTCGACATAACCTTGAAACTTGGTAAATGGCCAAAACAAGTGGATTCCATATTACTAAGTTAGGTCTTAGGTGTAATGATGAGGTTTTATATTGTATAATTTTCCATTTTTTTTAAATGTTGACTTTGAAGTATCACTCGAGGATAGTTGATCCCATAGGGTGGAATTGTTTTTGGTCAGGCAAGACTTTTGGATACTTTTGCAAACTTTTATTTTTTAAAGATTGGAGGAGGAGGAGGACGGAAAATTAATAAATATAAAATTTTGTTTTTTTTATTTAGCAAATTTTGTGTGCCAAAATCATCCAGACAGAGGAGAAAATAAAAGAGATTTGTGGCAGTGGATGCAATAAAATTGGCCAAAAATAAAGTTTCATTTTTATTCAAAATCATCATTATTGGCGGGCTGTGGGTTTACTAAATAAGGCTTAAATAAAGTCTCTCTCTTAGTCCTATCACCCTGTTATGATTGTTTGAGTTCATTTAAATTCACTGATTTTTCTTCAGCATTATGAAGTTACTGCTATTTATATCCATGGGTTTGCTCATGCTCACCATCGCTAGTGCTGTTCAGAAGCAAGCTGAGGTGGAGGATAATGAATTTGCTGAGTTTGAAGAGCTTGATGAAGATGATGAGGATGCCACAGTTGAGGAGGAAGGGGAGGATGCAGCCTTTGAGGAATTCAATGAGGAAGAGGAGACAAATGAGCAAGCTGTTCAAGAGGATACAGAATTCCAAACTAGAGACAACATCGAGGTGAAGTTTTCTTTTTGGCCTATTAGAATGTTCAAGTTCTTTTTGTTCTTTAATTATTTTATTATATTTATTTCTACAGTAGGTATTGTTTTTTTGGTATTTTTTGTAAATTTTTGAGTTTTTGCTTCGTGTTAAAAAAAATAGCCTACCATAATTATAAAAAATAAAAGTATGGTGATGATTTATTTAAAGACCTGAGATGTCTTCTTGTAATATTACCAATAAATGTTTCATAATTCTGTTTGATCTCCTTTTATTCAGGATGAAGAATTTGATGAAGATGAGTTTGAAAACATTGACCAACCATTAAAAGGTGCAATGAAAGATGAAGGCCTGAAAATTAAAGAGGTAAATTGGAAAGACTACCCATCATCATGTAACAGACCAGGCCTTTAAAATGCATCATTACTGTCATTATGTAACAAAATAAACATTGTAAATAATGATGATGATGATGATGATAATCATCGTCATAGTTATTATGGCTACATGGGGATGTGGATGATGGCAACAGCGGTGGTAGGGGCAACTGTATCGTGATGTTCATGGTGCAGTGATTCAACAGTTAACTACAACTTTTAAAAAAGTATTACCTGTAATGAAAATTTGAATGTAGCTTGAATTGTTTAGACATAAGCTTTGTCCATTACTAATATTTAATTATTTTATTTTATCAAATTTAGAGCTATATAAATCCCCAAAATATTATAATTATTATTTTTATATTGTCTTTGACAAAATATCTGTATTATAGTCACGGTGTGCCTATATATGGTGATGATGTGATGTCATCATGACCATATTTAGGCATGTGACATGTTTTCATTGGATAGTCTTGACTGGGCAATAGTTATAGAAATACTTTATTGCCGCATGATTGAAATGCGAGACTCGGATCCTTTCGAAAGTTTCATTTCGTCGGATTACACCTTTCTTTCACAGCATCAGATTCCTCGGGATGCTTGTTCACTTGTCAATTCATTCATTTATCGTTGAGACTTTTTTTTTATCTATTGTGCAGGTACCACTTCACTTCCGGACTAATTGGGATAGTTACTACCTGGAATTTATAATGATTGCTGGAGTGTTGTCTTATGTTTTAAACTATCTTACGGGTAAAAGTAAAAACAATAAACTGGCAACGGCATGGTGAGTAGCATATTAAATAGGTTTTTTTTTTAATGATTTGTAAAATAGAATTTACAGCATAAACAATAACTAAGCCTCCACCACAAAGAAGGCTCTGTTGAACCTTGTGTTTAATTGATGTAATTGCAAAATTACAAAGAATCACATGATAATAATAATTATTTTATCCTAATGTTTGAGATTAGGGGAACTTAATTACTTTTATTTGTAGTAGGGATCCTGTTCAGTAGCTACAATAGTTACTGTTCTCCCACTGGTCTCGGTATACTTTATAAATAAGTCTTAATATGAGAATTATGGAGTGGAGCTGTTTTGAGTTATGTGAACAAAATCCTGTTGTCTGACCATAATTTAATTCTAAGATCCTGGGATTATCATTATTACCTGGCAGGCTACAACTCCACTAAAGGTACATTCAACAACTTGAAATATTCATAATGTAAAAGATATGTCAAATATAATATCTGAACAGGTTCAAGGTACATAGAGAAATACTCGATAAAAACTTTTCAATCGTTGGAGATGATGGCAGCGGAGAGACGGAGCAGAATGGTATCTTGATGAAGGATAGCGAAAATAGATATCTGATCTGGTGCTCAGGACGTATCTACTGTGAAGGCATGCTGGTTGAGCTCAAAGTAAGTTGTTTTCACTGTAATCTTGCTGAAAACGTTGTGGTTGAATCATATTTTAAGATTTTATTGTTAGTTGAGAAATACCAATCTAGCTGTAACAGTTATCTGTAATCACAATTTTATACTTGACAAAGGTAGACAAAATATCAATTCAGTAATAGTTATAGTAGTGATAACAGTGATATTTTGTTGTATTTTATTTTATTTCTCAATTAATGTTTGGAAGGGTGCCAACAAGTTTTAAATACTTACACAATGACCTATTGATAATCATGTTATTGTTTTACAATAGTTATTAAAGAGGCAAGACTTAGTAAGTGTTATGGCAAAGATGATGAGACCAACTCCTGATGAAGTCGTAAGTCCATTTTTTATTTATTTCTTGTTTAAAAGATCAAATAAATTATCAACTACTTGTTTTACCAACAAAAATCCATAAATTGATTACCAGCCAATTTAAGCATTACAGTATCATTTATACATTGCACTGACAAGCAACTTTTTAAAATTCCATTTTTATTGAGAATCAATAACTTACTTCAGATACTAAAAAGTAAGCAATTGAATATGTAATTAATTGTTAAAGTTTGTTGTTTATCATAGATTTTAAAGAATAAAATTTGCCAGACATTTGAACACAAGAACTACTTAAAAATAGAACTCGTGCTATGTTTGACTGACTAGAAGGATGCTAGCATAATGCCAACAAAAATACATCATAGATTAATCCATACAAAGAAATGCATAAGTCATGTTATGTAATCAATATAAAATTGGATTTTAATATACAACTGATAAAACTTATAAACCTAGAATTGTACATGGTTAAACATATTACTGTAAGAATAATTACAAAAATGTGTGAAATAACCTATGTTAAAATATCCATAGTGTGTATTCTTTTAGATTTATCTAATTTTCCTGTGCTTTTTCAATTTTATTTTCTCAGCGAATAACAGTAACAATGAACAAAGACGATATGGATACATTTGTACTTTTCATAGGCAACAAAAAAATTGCCTCCAAAATGGGCAAAGAGATGAATGATCTGGTAGGCTATAACATTACTTACATTATAGTATAGTTTATATGTATTTATTTATGTACTGAATAAAATATACTTATAATATGTTGAAGAAAAACTGAATAGAGATTATACTGACCATAACTAAAGCTCTTTTCACACCACCAAATCGTTTGTGCAGGTAATTGAGATTTGCCCATATATAGACATGATGATGTCATATCTCACCCATATATAGACATGATGATGTAATATCTCACCCATATATAGGCATATACAGGCTTTGTAACAGTGTTAATGTAAAGCGCACCAATAGGTTACAAATGCTGCTGGAAACACCATTCTACATATCCTCAGTTGCTAAATAGGCTTGAAGGAATAAAAGGTGTAGCCACATATAGCCTGCTATAGAACAATACAAGAAGTGACCGCACAGTCTCCTGATGAAATCCACTGTGTGGACGATAGCTAGAACTAATAAATATTATAGTATTTGAAGTGCTGTATTAGGCATTAAAGAGAATGTTGAAGAAGTGACTGCACAGTCTCCTGATGAAATCCACTGTGTGAATGAAATCTAGAACTAATAAATATTATAGTATTTGAAGTGCTGTATTAGGCATTAAAGAGAATGTTGAAGTAGATTATGGAGGGACGTGTTATTGTTAAACAATTCGCCATCCACTAGGTGAGGACAACTGTTAGAAGTACCGTACCACATATCCTCAATTCGTTGCTCATGTAAACAGTTGTATGGTGTTCCTACCTTGGATATGAAATTCAGAAAATCTCAAAATCTAATGTCAGGAATAATGTTTTGCAACCATGACTAACCGCAGCTTTTTTGTCCTTTTCACCACTAGTACAATTTTTGCCCAGAAAGACGTAGTGGGGAGAAGTATGGTCTTGGAGCATCGTTGACTGTGATGGCAGAAATGGCAGATCTAGCTCAAGGATTAATAGATAGTAGGGTAAGAAACATTTGATGCTTCACATAACCATTGCTTACATTTCAGTGAAAGCAGTTGAAAATATTATTAAAAATGACAACAATGTTAATCAGACATCAAATATTAATTATTGAATTTTTAATTTGAAAGTTTTTATTGTCACTCTTGCCATAATCACTCTTGATTATGGTGTTTGGAGAAATCTAGTGGTCACCTGTTCCTGAATGCATGATGATGTTTATATTATTTATTTAAATCATTTTTTTTTCCCAGATTACAAATTGTTTGAATGCATATCCTGAAATGTTTGATTACTTGCATTTTTCTGATCAGTACTCTGGGCCAAAGCCTTCCACAGAGTAAGTACTTGGTAAACTTATCTACTAGGCATTGTTTTTTTCTAGGGTTGTACCATTTTATTTTCTATACTGTTAATTTCTTTATAGTTTATCAAGTTTTAAGTAATAAATGCGGATAATTAGCTTTGTGGGAGTGATGGGTTTGATATGACATTACCATATCCATTTGTGTGATGGTATTATGACATTGATGTGTATAATATAACATCATCTTGCCTATATATGTAGAAAGTACTGAAAATGTGATAGTGTGTACAATGCAATGGCTTGATATAGTCTCAATATACAGTCTCTGCTGTCTGTCAAATTGCTGTCTGTGTGTATTTAAGTTTTTAGCTTTTAAAAGAAAAACAATTTTGCTCACCAGTTAACAAACACAGGAATGCCCTGGTCCTAATTACTTGCATGATTCATAAATTGGCTGCCATTAATTTCAGGGTATTCAGAGAACGTTGGTAAATCAGCAAAAAAATTAGGTGGCACTAAAATTATAATGAAATTAATAGGTATCTAATTTAAAATTGTTGATTAGTGTAACTTAATTTTTTTTTATTTCTTGTTATTCAGAGATGAACAGCCTACCAAGATGCCAACGACTACCAAAGTACTTATATTTAATTTTAGAAGTAAGTCTGTTTTTTAATTTTCTGTTGGGAGGGGGTGGAGGTGTAAATATATGTTGCTTTTCTCTGATTGGGTTTTGAAGACCATGAATCCAAAATGTTCAGAAGTTAATTGAAGTTACTGTTGTGGTAGCCGTCTTCCTCAGAAGACACAAGGCCGTCATTGACGGGATCCGTTGACCGAATAGCTGCTATTGTTTAATAGAGTTCAAAGATTTACCAATATGTTACACAAATGGATTCAGTTACTTTTTTAATTTTTTTTTTTATATTTTTATTTTCTTTAAAAATTTTTTTTATTGATTTATTGTTTTAAATGTTGATTGGACAAATTGAAATTACTAAGAATATAATGTCATGATTAAGGATGTAGAGATCTTGTTGTTGCAATTACATACACTTGTGGCCTGTTTTGTCTAAATAGTTTGAAAATTTAATTGAAAAAGATAGATGTTTATTTGTCTACATGTTTTTTTTTTTTTAGTTCCAGGGATGGGAAAATCTTCTACCAAGGATGTAGAGGCAATGGTGCCAATGTTAAAGATGGTGATATATTGTATAGATAAAGTCAAGCGATACCGTCTTAGCAGGGAGGTATGCTCAAATGATCAATTACAGTTTGTTTAAAACAGGTTTTTATTAATTGTTGTATTTTAATGATTTCTTGAAGTTTTAGTGTGTGTGGTTTTCCACTCATTATCAAGGCAAAATACTTTTTTCTGGTGTACACTATACTATATGTATTAACCTGTAAATTGATTTGCTCATTTAGGGAAAAATTAAAGCAGATAAAGCTCGTGCAAAAGTTGCAGAATCATTTGAGAAGCTTTCTCATGCTCAACGGCAGGAAGCAGCCCAGCTGAGGCGTGAGGACAAACGACGTCAAGAAAAGGAACGTCTGATGAACGAAGATGATCCGGAAAAAGCTCGGAAAATTGAAGTGAGTTATTTTGATAATTTCAAATCATCTTATTTTTTGCATGGGACCCTAACAATAATGAAAGACAAGCAGAAGCCTGTTTCTTTCTTAGTATACACTCATTTATTATTATTTGATTATTAAGATAACAATTTTTTAATACACACTCATTTATTATTATTTGATTATTACGATAGTAACAGAATTGTTTATTTTAATTACAGGATAAACAGTACAAACAAGACATGAAACGTCGCCTTGGTGCTAGACAAAAACAAGTGAAGATTCGCTAAGCTTATTGCCGTTTTATATGCATTACTTAAATGTAAATTCAATTGAATGAGTGGGTGTTGTTTGGCAGAAACCCAACAGCAACAATCAAACTAATTTAACTACTATTAATTTTAATGAAACATGCATCCTCAAATTAATTTCACTATTGTGGACCTGTGAGCAGGCAAAAATCTTCCAGAAATTAATCCATCTCCCAAAAATATTTGATGTATGTTTTTACCACTGTATTATGTATTATGCAATATTTGGTGTAAATAAAATTTATACATAATTTAGTACAGTACTGTACTTAAAGTCAGTGGTCCATCAAGATATAATAAGACATAGACTGTTGCTGTAAACTTGGAGAAGAATGCAAATTATTACCATTACATTGTAATAAAGAAGCTATGGACTGCTGCATCCAGTAATCAAGCATTTGACTTTGAAAAATTAACTAAACAAATCTAGCAATGGTTGTTCCAAGACCAGTAACTTTACTCAGGGGCTAGGACTAAAACAGGATCTTCTGATGTTCACAACTCTTGTTTTTAAATAATTATTTGGGCCCATGGGCCAAGGATTGCCAATAGCAAATGTATCGCTATAGTACTTATATAGATGGCAATCCCTTTCACAAGAAAACATACATATATACATACACAAGATGCACGAGTTTAATTAGGCTCTGTTGTGGCCGCCAGATCGAAGAGCAACAACATTTTCTAAGTTTCAATACTAAATGTCCCATTTTTTTAAACCAAATATATTTACAGATTTGAATACATGTTTTTCTAGCGAATTATACTTGTTCCAATTTGAACATCAATTTCCACATGTGAACTAAAAAACTTCATAAACTAAATTCTATGACTCATCAAATACAATGTTATTACATAATTAATCATTTTCAGTAAAGCATAATTCTTTGAAAAAGAATACTTAACACAAAAATATTCCCCAAACAAAAAAACTTCACATAATGCACGTCGAACGTCAAGCCAAAAACAAAATTAATATAGCCTATCATTAACAGGTCCGATCATAAAGCATGTTTGGAATATGAATAAGCATAATATTCTGAGGTTAAATTGATATTTCTTAACCTTTAACACACACATATGCGCAAGTAGAGCAGTTCTTGGTGGTTAGACACCATACTTGCCTTCCCAGAATGTCGGGTTCAAAGCTTCGTACAAACCACCAAATTTTTTTAAAACTTGAAAAACAACTCTAGTTTGGCTCGAGTAATAAACACAATATTAATTATTAATATTTCAAGAGGCTAAGGGTAATTAATATTATTATGGGACCTAAAATAAATGGGATTAATAATTGGTTAGCCATTCGATGAATTGTGAAAACCAAGAAAACGGGAAAAGACGCAGTAAATAAATTATCTTTGAATTTTAGCTAGTGCATAGAGTTATAATTATTTTGGCTGGTGTATGCAGTGTAGTACCTTGTTTCCTTTGACGGTAAGCTACTGGTAAGTGATCTAACTTCAGGAGAGATATTATTTTACTGTTTTATTCTTGTAGAAGAAATCCGTACACTGATATATCTACTCGTTCTTCCTGGAAGGCTTTGATAACATCGCCGATTCTAACAAAATCTGTCTTAGATGACTTGCGTTTCCGCATTTTGTTAAATGCGGCAAAGATCTTCTCGCGTATAGTTTCGTTCTCTTTCTTAGCATGATCGATCTCTACTGATGTGACTCCCAAGCTTCGAGCAACGCCTTCCCAGTCACCACGAAGTTCCCCCGAAATGTTATTCAAATGCTTTTCTGTGAGCCTTTTGTTAGGATTTTTTGCCTACGATGAAATAATGAGTAGACAATTGAATCAATTAATTGATTATTTTCTCTCTTCTTTCTTTATCATTTATAATAATAATAATAATAATAATAATAATAATAATAATAATAATAATAATAATAATAATAATAATAATAATAAATTTATTCTTATATAGCGCAAAATGCAATAAAAACCTCTAAGCGCTTTACAATGAAAGGAAAAACCGGATCAAAATAAAGAATAATGATTACAACAGTGAGGGAAATCAGGTTAACATTATGAATGAATATTTATTTATTAATTTATTTATTTATAATACACATTATAATACTGTAAAACTTCAATAGAAACCCAGTAACCCAATGTTCTAATACTGTAGCCCACCTTAAAAGTTGTAACGGGATACTGCTTTAATAGTAGTAACCTAGAGGTGCTATTATTAGAATGCCAAAACTTTAAACAATATTATTAAAATCATACATTTTGCCCAATGGGTTTTAGTGTTTTCTTTTCATTTACAATACAATATACCTGTGTAAATTTGAAAACGTCTGCCATATACTATTTGTTTTAAGTACAGAATGTTTATAGAAAAGAAAACTATATTTATGCAGTTATTCTTGTGAGTTGTCGATACATCAAATATATTTACCGTATGCAGTTATTCTTGTGAGTTGTCGATACATCAAATTCAACTTAATATCAAATTTATGTCGAATAATACCTATGTACAGATGTGACAGGGCCTAATTTTGGGATGAATATTTCTCATTCAAATACTAACCTGTGGTAATTGCTGTTCTTCAGGTACCACATCTCCTCTTCCATCTGGCATAGGTCTGCTATCTGGCTCCTACAGTAATTCAAACGTGATACTCAGTTACATTATATTTATTGAATTAACAAATATCGATGATTATTAATCAATGTCATTCAGGGGCGGATTTAGGGGGGGGGGCAGCCCGGCCCCGGTCCCCCCTTTTGGGAAGTAAAAAAAGAAAAAAAAAAAGGGAAAAAGAAAAAAATAATAGCCCAGAATGTCTCAAATGTTACGTTCGGGCGTCTAGAACACAAAAATTTCGCGGGGGCATGCCCCCGGACCCCCTGCGACAGTGTTGTCTCAACCGGCCCAACTTCCGGCCCCCCCTTTTGGACATTTCTGGATCCGCCCCTGAATGTCATAAGAGTATGCAGCAAAGGATAACTACATTTTTGCCCTAGAATTATGGATTGTTGGTTAATTTTCAGTACGGTCTGGAATCAGATAGACAAGAAAACAGCAACATGCACTAATGTCATCAAGATATATGTCTGTGCTAAATATTCGACGACGACGAAGACGACAAGAATAATAATAATAATCATCATCATCATCCTTATTACCTCTGCAATGAGGTTATATTCTCATTGGATTTTCCTTGTGTTTACAGTATGTGTTTACGTGGGTGTGTTTGTCTGGTTTTTCTTAGCAGCCTCCTGATTACAGTTTTAGCTCTTCATGCGTCAGATTTGTATAGATGATTTCTGACATTGAAAGGAAGGTTAATTTCTATGTTGGCCGACGTTCCGAAGTTGAGTGTGGATTTTGGTGACGATCCAGATTCGGGTGTAAATTATTTTAATGAATTAATTAATTTTTTTTGTGGGGGGGGGGGGGGGGGGGGAAGCTGCGGATTAATGCTAACGTCCCAGACATAAGTATCCCAAAAACTAATCAATGGATCTAAATGCAATTTTCTGGATAATTACATAAAAAAATAATAATTATTATTATTCCAAAATATGAAGAAATATTTAATTAACTGTATTTTTATGCTAAGTTTTAAAGAATTAATGTTTTGATTATTTGTATTTTATATTTATTGGGACCTCTCTGGAAATAAGATTGTTTTACGACATCTTTGTGTATGTTTATTGGAACCAAATAAATTCAAATCAAATCAAGAATTTTGAAGACTCACGTTCATAAAATCTTGAACGTCAATATTCTCGTTACGAGCCAAGGTCTTCGTGACTTCCAAGATTTCAAGTACTGAAGGTCTTTTGTCTCTCTCTTTTTCCCAGCACTTTAGAAGCAGTTGCTGAAGCTCCGTTGGTGTCCTATCATCAAGTGGGTATGTCCAATTATCCATTCGCTTCTTTATCGGAGATTCACAAGTCCACATTTCCCAAATTACAACACCATACGCGTAGATATCTGAGCGCTTTGAAAGTTTTGCATTAGGTTCCAAATTTTCAGGTGCCATCCATGGTTTTGATCCGATAGAGTTCGTTGTGTCAATCGTTTCATCAGTGATACGAGAAATTCCAAAGTCGCAAATTTTTAAGTTATCTTTATTCGTAATCAGAACATTTAGTGATTTTATATCCCGGTGAATTATATCAAGAGAGTGAAGATATTGTATCGCATAAGCACCTTGGCGAGTCCATGTGAGGAATTTCTTCATGTCAACTTTCTGCTGTTGTTCTCTTTTATTACTTAAATAACTATGCAATGAGCCGTTAGCGACATATTCCATGACGATATAATACCCATCATTGTGAATGACCCCAACAACCTTTGTAATAAAATGGTGACCGATGAACAATTCCTTTTGTTTACGGTCTTCTTTAATTTTATACAACGTAGCAAATTCAATTTCTTTAATATTATTAAGCTGTTTAATCGCAACTGGAAAATCGCTTTGACTCTTCCATCTACCCTCATACACAATACCTGATGAGCCTTTCCCAATTTTTATTCCGAATTCGAAGGAATCATATTGTAGTTCTGACAGCCCATATAAATCCATTTTTTTAGCTGCCATTTTCATTAAGTACCGTATCTGTTAAGAAAATAAGACGGTAGTATTCAAATGTCGGATCGAGGCCAGCTTGTCAAAACTCAGTTTGCCGAAGGCCAGACTGCCGAGTTCACTTTGCCGAAACCTAGTTTGCCGAATTGCCGGCTCAAAAACCATGAATTCCAGTTTGCCGAAACCCAGTTCGGTGAACCAAGTTTTCCGAAAACCAGTTTGCTGACTAAGTAAATTAAAAGCAATGAAGCATTAACATCAGCATAAAATTCACGACAGAGCCATTCCAACTCGATGTGATCACTATGTATTCGTATAATAAGGCTTATTGTAGATCAATGATTCTTTAAAATCTAGACTTAAAGGAAGGAAATAAATAAATAATAGGCCTAATCTGCAAACACAAAAACATGCCAACAGAAAGTCTAACATGCCCGACGGGGGGTCTGACAATCAGAGGGCCAAATAGAGCCTCGGTCAAGGCATGAGCGCAGTTCATGTGGACGGGGGAACGTCCACCACATATTTTTAAGGAGGTTGGTTCCCCTCACTTTTCGACCGTAATGTAATTCCATTAAATTAGATGCTTGCCGAAAATCGCTGATATAAATAGGCGTAGCGCCAGCGGGGGGGGGGGGGGGGAAAACGCCCCCCCCCCTGGGGGAAAAAAAAAAGCACAATTCGTCGGGGAGAAAAAATATTATATGTATTTTCTACATATTAGTAGACTCTAAAATCGATTAAATAATTCCTAAATTGCCCTGGACCACTTTCTAAATTGTTTATGGTCTGATTGCCCGACGAGCTCTGTCCGATGGGGGATTGACCTGTCCGATGGGGAGGCTTAATCCCCTGTCGTCCCCCTCCCCCGCTGGCATCGCTCGCTATACTCCTTGCAGGACTAAACTAATTCCTCCATGCAGGAGCTAAGTCACATTTAGGTATAATCTCAATTCATACAATTTATAATAAGGGTATAAAATTTGTTTTGGTCGCGAGGAAAAAAAAGGGCCAATGAACAGTACGAATTTTAAATCAATGGAGGACGTTCCCGACAAGATGGCGTGCATTTCGAAACTTGGAGTATCTTATCTGAGATTAATCAGTAAACCTTTCGGTTTAGTAGACTTTAACTAGCTTATGGAGTCATAGCCATTGATATGCTAGATCCGTCCCTTTTTGCGCCTTGCGTAAAGTTCAGTGGATGTAAGCCTACCTTTTATAAATTATATTTAGCACCCCCTCGTCAAACACTGGCTACACCACTGCTGCAGGGGTCGCATGGATGACGAGTCCTTGGGCAAGACACTTTTTACGTGTGGCTTAAATTTTACTACAAAAAAAATAAAAGAAATACATAAAGAATAAAAGACGAAACATTTACGATCTCTGTTTGAGCACCAAGAAAAAAAAATTCTAAAATTACAAAATAGATTATGCTTACAACATGAACATTTTAAATTTTACTTACATAAAATGGATGCCCTATACAAACACAACTACAGCAACATTCAGTTTGATATATTGTATATTGATATGCTAATGAGATTATTAATACATTTCTATAGCCGTTTGATGATTTTACGGAGAGGTAGCTTTTGTTCATTTCCGGTACGTAAGTACAGTTACTGATGTTGAATAGATCCAGCAAGCTTACTATTCATTCATATATTAAACGCGTCGATATATTATTATAGTAAGCCTACTCAGGATTGAGAGGGAGAAATCATTATTATATATTAATTTGTTACTTTATTTTTATTTTTCATTATTCCAAATCTGGAGTTTGGAATTCGGATGGGGACCCACGGCAGCCATAATACGGCGCCAGTAGGGCCTACCACGTCCCCTGTCTTCCCTCCCTAACTCTCAAGCGAGGCTTATTCGAGGAGTCGAGCGATCGACATGGTGCACTTTGAACCGGCATGGACATTACTTCTCTCGGCAAACGCTCAGCTCAAATATTAAACCATACATTGCCAATATTCAAACAGCCAAATGTATGGAGTAGGCCTAACTACAAATTTTGGGTGGGTGTCTGCAAAACGAAGACCGAAGACCCAAAAACGAAGACCCCTATTTTTCTCTCTCATTTTGATGATGATACGCCAGGTTGTCACAAAATCAAAATTACGATTTTTTTTTGGGCGTCTGTTTGTAAAATTATCAAGGGTCTTCGTTTTATACACACCCTATATGGGTGTCTACAAAAGGAAGACCGAAGACCCGAAAAACGAAGACCCAATTATTTCTCAATTATCTTATTGAAAGTAGTAGTATACGTGGTAGTGAAAAACAGGGCCCCTGTGACCATTTTTCGGGGACCAAGGTTTATCTGCTGATTTGGCATCACTAGGGTATAAATAAAAAAATGAACGGGGTGAGCCTCCAGATAAAGGAGTGATGTTTTTCGGCGGCCATTTTAAAAATGGCCGCCAAAAGATATTGGCTCATGACTTTACATCTACTCCATGAAAAAGGGTAAATCTGGTGTCTAACTATATGTTGTTAGGGTCCCTGAATTCAATGAGACATGTTTCAAAAATCTAGGAAGGCAGCCATTTTGAAATTCAAGATGGCTGCCGTAATAATCGTTGAAAATCAAATATTAAAATAGGCCTATAATTTCACTTCAAGTTGAAAAATGGTAAATTTGATATATTCTCCTATGTTATTGGGCTCTGCAAGTCCAATAAGCATAGTTTCAATAAGCTAGAATAGCAGCCATTCTAAAATTCAAGATGGCCGCCACAAAAATTGTCGAAAATCAAATATTTTGGTATATAATTGCACTTCTCCTCGATAAAAAATGTTAAATTTGGTGTCTAATCATATGTTATTGAGCTCACTGAGTCCAATGAGAATAGTTTCAGAAAGCTAAAATGTCAGCCATTTTGAAATTCAAGATGGCCGTCATAAAAAATCGTCAAATATCAAATATGTTGGTATATACAGTAATTCCACTTCTCGATAAAAATGGTAAATTTGGTATCTAATGACTTGCTATGGGGCAATCTGAGTCCAATTAACATAGTTTTAAAAGAGTGACAACCATACTTTTTTCAATATGTCTGCCATTAATATGTACACATTTTACCTTACAAAATGCAAAAAAATTAAATCTTTAGAAAAGAATACTACAACTTATATTATACAATAAAACATAAGCATTTGTTTGATGAACCTGTCTGTCTATCTGTCTGGAATAAATCACAATTAGGTTCATACGTCATCATTCTCGTCGTCAGAGGACGATTCATCTATTGTTTCATCATCACTCTCATCGCTAGGCCTACTGTCACTATCATTTCGTTCTGGAACTGTAATATCACTGGGTAGGTTTGGCTCAGTACTTCTTTCGGCATAGCACTTTCCATTAATCAGTGATTTTCTCTTCTTGTAGGACTTCCGCCTGGTCACCCTTGCCTCTGTTGTGTTTTTGCTTTTGTTGTCATTGTTTACAAACTTTAAGACAAACTTGGCAAGTTTTTCAAATGTTTAATTTGTCACAGCAATAGATTCTACACAGGATTTCAACAGATTTTTTGCTTCTTTGCTTTCTCGAACATTATTGAAAATCTTTGCCTTTCCATGTCCAAAAAATGCAGAGTTACTGTTCTATTTTCTCTATGCTATAACAACTGGTCATAACATGAAGTTGAATTATGAGTTTTGCCATTTGATGACTACACATATCCTTACAACTGGCAAACACATTTCTTCTGACTTTCTCTATTATGCTTTCGTAAACTTTGTAATGTCCTTATTTCATGTTCCTCAAATATTGTTGAGTATACTTGCCGGAAAAAATGGTTGATGTGGTTAGTACCTGGACGACTGTTATATCCAGCAACTAATGAGAATTACGATTATCAACATGTTTCCAACAAGGCTTACGGTATCTGACTTCGACAGCAAAGTGATATGTTGTTATCTCAGTAAATCTTTCAAGTCTATCTTTCATGATAGGATCTTCTAAAAATTCAACATGAACCTTAAAGCTGTATCACCCATCATTGCTTACCAACAATCTAAGCTTCTTTTATCTTTAATTTTACCTTTAGGATCACCTGGTTTCAAAACACCAAATACTGTACATAGATCTTTATCATGCAATATACCATCACGTCGAAGTCGTTTTGGTTTAGGGGGGTTCATTTGTAACATGACTTGCTGTCGAAGAGTTGCGTTCATGTTTTTGTTGTTGTACTTCTGACGTCTTCTTTCTTTTGACTGCTTGACAATGGTTTTTGCTACTACACAGTGTAATTTCACATGATTTGTGCATGTATTTTTCGGTATTGCCAGCACCTCAATCAACTGTTGTAAACACATTTCCGAACCTGTCAAGATTTCTCCATTTTTCTGAGTGATCTTTAATCTTATTACTTAAGTACTATCTACTTGGTATCATTTGGTCTATGGAATCAATTTCTGTACAAGTGTCACCACATAAAATACTCTAGATGAACAGCACGTGCACCTTTGCGCTTTCCTCTAGTTCCAATATTTAATGTTTCAACCATAGTTACAATCAATCGTAAAATAGCGCCAGAATATCGTAATCTGGTGTAGGGCCTACGTTGTAAAAATGTAAAATGACACGAAATGACTACCATTATCATTATTATCACAACTAATGTGCAAGAAGAATACAAATACTGTACAATAATATTTGTTTAATGACCTCACCACTTCAATGGCTCCAAAGCACAGTTCGGGGAGCCTGTAGCTGTGGTGTAGAGGCTTAGACTGGCGCCTACTAGGGTAATGTAGTACTTAGCTTAGGCCTAGGCTACTGCTTAGCCTGGCCATTTCAAGAGTTGGAGTGTTCTATCTTTACTTTTATATTTATCTTTTATAATTACCTTGAAATTAAAATGAGTGTTAATGAGTGTTAAGTATTATTCACTGTAAAGGTTATCTTCTTTCATATACTTTTTCTTGTCAACATCTAAGCTGTAACTCACCAAAGTTAGCTCCAAAGCAAAATGTGCTCACTGCATTGTAGACCTTCTCTCATTGGCTAGTTCTTAAGTTTCTACTTTTAACCAATCATAGGTGATGTTCTGTTTTTTTTTTACTCAGAAAGTCCAATATGATTAAACACCAAAGTTACCACTTTTGATCGAAAAGTGGAATTATATACCAAATATTTGATTTTTGACAAATAAATGACAATAATATTGTCTAGAATAGTAGCGCTATTATGAGTGATTCGTGTCGGTCTGTGGATTAAGAGTAAAAAAAGAATTATTAAAGAGACAATTAATGAAATCTTTACTATTATTAACAAACTCAAATTTAAGGAGATCAATGTTAAAATCACCTAAATTATAAATTCGTTTGTTTTCTTTGGAAATCCGTTTAGGTAATAAGTCAAATTGCTCGGTAATATAAGAAATGTTAATTATGTGTGGTCGATAAATAGTTCCAACAATTATATTCTTACCTTTGGTTTCAATTTCAATGAGGTGAGAATCAAAAAAATATAGGCTAGCAGACAAGTCTGTTCTTGTTTTGAAAGAAAGACCATTTTTTACATACATAAGAACACCACCACATTTGTACGAACGAGGTTTAAAAGTGATAGAATAATTTGGAATATTAATAAGTGGATTTTCAGATTTCATCCAAATTTCAGATACGGAAATAACATCAAAATTAAAATTTAGTGATTCAAGACAGTTAGTAAATCAAAATTTGTTTGTAGACTTCTGGCGTTGAAATGAATACAGGAAAATTTTCTGCCATAATCAGAGCTAAATTTTTGAGAAAATCCGTAAGGTAAATAATGGTTTGACAAGCTGCTTAGTATAATTAATATACAACTAACTTCGCCACCTGGATTGACTGACGCGTAGCCGCTGGTGTGTTGTCGGCTTCTTTCGACATTTCTGTAATAACGTGGACGAAAATAAAATAGGCTTGTGATATTTCAGTTAATGTTGAACTCAACACAGTACTACAGTTACTTCGGTTGCTTCACTAGGATGTAAGTATTTAAGACAGGAATAACTCGGTGCGGTAGTTACATCAGAGAGATAGCATTCATACCGGAGCGATATCTCGTCCGTCCACGACGAGCGCAGTGTTGAGAAAAAAGATAATTGAGAAATAATTGGAGGTCTTTGTTTTTCCGGTCTTCGGTCTTCGTTATCATCAAAATAAAAGAGAAAAAATAGGGGTCTTCGTTTTTGGGTTTCGGCCGTCGGTCTTCGTTTTATAGACACCCGAACGAACTATTAACTTTTGTCTAAGCTAAAATAGGCCTAGGCCCACTGCCAACTTTATACGGTAGTTTAAGCCTAGGTGCATAGATGTATGCACCTAGATGTATGTACAGTAGTCTCTTTCTCGTAGGCTTTTCTACTATATTGGCATGCACTACCTCAAGCTCTGAATATACTAATAGTAGTAGTAGTAGTAGTACTACTACTACTACCACTACTACCACTACTACTACTACTACTAGGCCTACTACGGTACTAGTTCTACATTGAATTTATCTAGGCCTAGGGTAGGCCTAATTCCTCTTTTTTACTCATTTTCTCTTTCACATCCAAATCTTTCTCATCGATGGTATTATCTACACGGCGGATCTTTTTAGGAACGAAATAAGGTCTGCTATATACTACACTGGCACCGCACTTGCACCTAGATAAAAAATTGCAGTTGCCGAGAAGTTTCAGTTCATTATAAATATTCATGACCGAACTCAGTGTAGTGTGACGGCTAATGAGTTTGCATTATGCATGAGGCGACTGAGACCGAGGAATTATTTTCATTTGACTGCTGGTTCGTAAAATAGACTGGTTTTTTTTTTTTTTCCATTTTAGTTAAGATTTTAAACTTTAGTATAATATTATTGTAATTGCATTTGGATTTTTCATTACTATTATCTCTTTTTTTTAAAAGAATTTTATCTTTACTTGCAACTTTTGTTCTGTTGTATGGTCGAACCTCTCATGCGTAAGAGTGTTCCTCTGAGAGAGAGCCAATAAATTATTATTATTATTATAACGAAAATTAACGTAAACCAGAGTGCGTTAATCAGCGTTAAGTTATTTATGGCCGATTGGTCGAATACGGCCATTCATCAGCAGTTTTGCCAAACAATCCCGGTGATCTATTGGTCAATATTAGGGTAGTCGATACTCTACGCCAAATTCAGAAATTGGGGTTGTCGCGGAAGCTATCTCAACGCCCATTTTAGTCAATAAGGTTTGTGAGCATGCGCAGATGTCTGTTACGTTTTATTAGGGCTGTTTCTCTACTGAGCAAAAAAAAAAAAACAAACAACACGTGTTTTGGCGTTATTCAGCAGAAACACACCCTAGTTCGTAGCAAGGTAATTCAACAAAAGGACGCACATCTCCGCTCTCGAACATAGCGCATGCTTACAGTCCTTTGATCTTTACTGTGGCATCGACAATCCGATACTAGTTGCGAGTACAGCCGTCAATTATTAGTCTATGCGTGCCATTCGTTTTATGGTGTTAGTTTTTATTTTATTAATTTAAATACTTCGTATGAAAAAGTTACAATAAGACAGTACTTTACGTTAATAAAGGCCGATGGCAGAGATTAAACAGGATATTTAAAGAAAATTTTACAGCAATGTATAGACAAAATTCAGTACGTGTTATTCGATTCGATCAAGGCAATTAAATTTAAATGATACAATGGATACAAAATAATGTATTGCTATAGGAATGATGTTTTGCCCTATCTGACGTGTTATCGTATCGAATACTCAGTACGTTCCCAAATACTTGCGAAAAAAGTGATTCGGGTGGAGTCGAACGAACCCACGACCTCGAGATAACTTGCCTGGTGCCATAACCAAGACTACCGAGCTTGCACTTGGTGACTAGTGTTGAATCCGCCAGTAGCAGCGGATACTGCAAATTCTATTTCGATGTGAGTTTGCGTCAGGAAAATATCATAGGAGTGATGTTTTGCCCTACCCAACTTGTAATGTATTGCTATTATTTTTAGTGTTAAAAAAAATGCGTCTTTGCTGTTTAATCCGCTGTCTGAACCAAAGCCCGTCAAAGGGAAGAGATTTTATCGTTTAGAATAGTAAAATGAATTTAGAATACAATATTAGAACTCAAAATCGTAGCTTGCTTTTACTAGATCAAAATGGTTGGAAGGGCAGGTTCATTATTAATATAGGCCCTAGTTTAAATGGTGTCCGAAAACAGACGGTAATGCTTGTCCATTGGTAACTGCCCTGACCTCAGGGATACAACTATTGCACAAAGTTGAAGAAGTTAATGACAGATAACACTAATTTTACTCTAGCATCTGGGTGGATGTCGGAATGGACAATGAGACACCCGTGTGAGAAGAAGAAAGCTTGGGATTGGGGTCAACCTTCGGACGGTTATCAAACTGCAGGTTTGTAGAGCTTGTGCATATCTTACAACCGTGGATAATAGATAATAAATAATAAATAGGCCTAGATGATGATAAAAGATATAAGAATATAAGAGTAAGAATAATATAATATGTAATAATAAATATTAATTAAAACTATTATAATAAAAACCCTTTGGCAGTATCCAGACAGCCAACACCACAGTCATTGCAAACCTCACCAATTCCGCCATAATACAGAAGTATTTCACTCTGATATTTTTCTTTAAGGAATATATAATAAGGAATGAAATAAATATCAAATAATACGAGAAATTAATAGAGACGTGCACACAACAATAAACAAATTAATATAACTACTTTCGGTAAGCCAAAAATATTTGTTTCATCAACAGACACTAAATAAATTATTAGCTATTGATCATATGCCTATATAAATGTAATAATTATATTATTTCTTGTAGATAGCCTTGATGAGCCTGGGGTTTCGGTTGGTGCTTGGGCAATAAGCTTCATTCTTCTATGTTTGCTTTTCTATACTTTGGCTCAGAATAGCCACATTATATACAAGCAAATGACAACGATGTATTCAACGAAATCACCAAAAGTCTGGATAAGAGCCACACAATCAAAGCGATTACAACGTCTGTGAAACAAGCACTACAAATAAATATATATTGCATCATCATAAGTCTGTATTGTTTCTATATTATTTATAATTAATTTATACTGTGTGATTTGTTTTACAAGACTGTAATTGTAAGCTTGACCATATAAAATATACCGTATCATTTGGATAAACGTCCCGGGGCGTTTATTGTTGAGAAGGGTTTATTAGTCAGTATGCCTATTCATTTTTGAAATGTTTGTGCACATAGTAATTCGGGTGCTCAAATTAAACATGAAGTACATTGAAACTATACTAAAAATATTTTTGTTTATGTACCCTACCCAGTATTGTCAGCAAATACTTCCCGAAATCGTTTTAAAACAGCTTAAAAATGCTGAGATCGCGATCGTCAGAGCGCCAGAAGCCCTGGACCCCCACCGGGGCTCCGGCTCTGGGTCGAGCTTTTGGCGAAAGTTGGTTTTGAAACGACGTGTTTTGGGGTTTTTTGATGTTCAGTTTGTTTGAGTTGGATATTATGGAGATATGGGAACCTGACGAAAACGATAACGAATACGTCACCATTAATCGTCATTTGTGCCTAAAACACTAACAATTATGAGCTGAATATAATCGTTGAAGCATAGAGCAAACAGAAGTAAGGCATGGATGACATACGTTGCGACAAATATGCTACTGTAGTGAATAGATTGACTAAACATTTGATGAAGTAACCGTCATCGTTATCGTTTTCGTAAGCCCCTGAATGAGCTGGAAGTAGTACAAAGAAACCGAACACCATGCTTAACATAATTTATCAAAACGCGCTGTTGCTCTAGATACTGATTATGAAAGTATCACGTGCTTTTCCAGTTGTGTTCTATTTTCTCTATGCTAGTAGTACTACATTCTTTGATTTGTGCCAAATCTTGTTTTCTTTTATATGGACAATGAATGTAAAATCAAATTGAACTGATTTTATTTTTTTTATTTGTTATTTATACTGGGTTTCCTCTTCAGTAACAAATTACTGTTCTCCCAGAGGGCCCAGTACACATAAAACAGTCCACGACAGGGGCCAAGTGAACCAGTACACCGGGGTAACCCCCTACTCATCTCGAAAGATGTACTGGGTTCTTTAAAGTGCACATGAACATTTGTGTACACTGGGCCTACGGTTTATAGTGACTTAGTCCTTATCCGAGAAAACTTGTTCCACCACCAGAACTGTAGAAGCGAGCCGGCCGCGAACCTGTGCCGATATTGTTGGCTATGATCACGGTGCCCCTGCCTTAACTGCTTGGCCATTTGGCTGATTTAATTATTGAATTAAAAATTGAAGTAATTGGGCATATTTTAAAGAAAGTTGCAAATAATTTTAACCTGCTTAGTATTCTTGATATCAATCTTTTTCTTTTATATATCTATGTGTATGTGTTTGGCATGCCCTAGGCACATACCTTGTCCTGCATTATTCATAAACCATTTTGAGTAACATCTTAGCTAAATACCTCTATAAATAATTTTTTTTTTTTTTAATTTCGAATTATTTTTGACAATGCTAATACATATAATATATTCTGGAAATTAACTAGAACACTTGAAAATATAGGTCATAAGGCACAATTTGCAGTAATTTGTTTTATTCAAGCAATTATCTAATTAAATTTAAATCCTGAATTAAGGATAAAAATCAAATTACAAAAACAAGAAATTTCAAAACTTGCAGTTAGTGTAGCAAAGCTGCTATATTATTATAATGAACAAGTCAGGCCTACTGTACAGCCAAGCAGAAAGACTAACTCACACAATGCAATTCAACAAATTTTAGAGCCATACAAGGTGGCCAAAAAAGTATAGCGCCATCCCCACATCCACCTCACCTCTGTCATTAGCATCACCTTTTGATCGACAATTTTACTTTATTGTTTTGCCTGGCAATTTTAATATTAACTGTTAATTATGCATTTTGTAAACTTACATCATGAAAGGTATGAGATTTACATCATGAAAGGTATGAGAAAAATGTTCCTTCCTAACTGTTTTTGTACCTTACATACAAACTGAACAGACAATGACTTATCCAGTACACTCAATCATGCCTTTTCATGTTATACTGTAACTTCTATGTTTCCATGAAATAACATGATGTTGAGGTATTAACATTACCAGTTATAGTACCATATATTATTGAAACAACATACAGTACATGTATACTTAGTTTTGCAATATATATATAAAGAATGATTTAAGAAATAATCCTCTTACCACAGGTTACCATCACAAAAAACCTGACCCTGAAAAGTTACAAAAGCAGCGCGAACAATACAATAGCCTATACTGAAACGAACATCTGTATTTTACAATCATTTAAAACTGGTGATTACACGAGAATAGTAAATGATTACTGTCAATAATTATACAGTATTTAAAATATTTTAGATCGATACAATTTTTAAAATTTCTACACTAAATTTGACATTTACAACAAATTAAAACTAATACTTACAGATTCTAACACCAGTTTACTAGTTAATTATGTACTAGTAAATAATTTTAAATTATCAATATCAACTCAGAAGCATGAATTAGTAACTTTACAGCTAAACTTTAAAAAGCTATTGCAGAATTAGGTAAATAAATTGCATAACTTTACTCCTGTAAACATTGCAAGCAGCTAAAAAAAATGGCAAATAAAAATAAATTATATATTGTACTACTTCTATACAGTACTTTTGCATATATTTTTAAAAATTTGACAACAAAATCAAATATTTCTCAACAAAAGAGAAATGTTTCCACATACAATAAGCCATGCTGGAAGCAACCGTGTACAGTAACTCGGTCTCTGTGACCTTGCAAAAAAGCAGTGTTGGCATGTCAATGATTCCAGCATGACATCAATGATTGTACCATAACCGCGTAGCTTGGGTTGTCACTCTCACAAAAAGTCATAAAGAAACGTAATTTGGCAAATGTCAGCACATACATTAAAGCCTGGTTCTCACGAGAGCCCTAGTATCCCAGATCGGGAGCTAACCGTTAGCACCTGCGTGAGAACGCCCGATAGGTTACCGCTAACGGTTAGCAAGTGCTATCGGTTAGCAAGTTGAGCGCATTTTTATCATCAACCAATCACACATATACGTTTAAAATTTCCAGTTTCTTATTGGTCAGTGATTCGAACATCATATTTTTTTGGTATAATGATCGGGATTTTCTCGTATGAACGCACAGACGCTAACGGTTAGCAGGCGTGTATAGCCTAATTAATTTGTTGGCAATTGAATAGGAAGCGGTGACACTACTTAGGCAGTCACAACATTTCTTTGGATTGGCGATGGCTGTAGGTCTTCAATTACAGACCTCCCCAGGGTGCATAATTTTTCTTTGTAACTTGCTAGGCCTTACAAGGAGACTTAATTACAGAGCATCAAGGGTCCACTTTGATATAAGCCTTACTGAATGGATTACCCTTGTTAATTTCTTTCCTCCATGGTTAAACACCATATCTCATATAATAGAACTGCAAGTATTTAAATTATTCATGGTAAATTATTAAAAAGATTCTAAGTACATACAATAGGTTCTGTGGGAATGATACTGTGGATATGTCCTGACAATGAGGTGGGTAATTAACATAATATTAGCATATTTTTTACATAAGATAAAAATTCTATTGCACATCTAGCATCCAACTACTGTTTAGGGCATTGGCAGTTATACCAACCAATTAAAAAGCTTTGAATATCATTTATAAGATACTACATTAATTAACATGCAAGATTTACTAACTTTGTTAAAGCATCTATACCAACACCCTACTTTTTTTCTTCATTTTTGTATATTTCATATCCTCTTTCCTCAATAATCACTTTATCAAGTTACATTATTCTTGATAAGTAGCATTGTTAGCAACCAATAAAATAAAGCAGATTTTAAATGACACTATAATAATAATTAGATTATAATTGAATAACACCATTATGGATTTCAAATTTACTGTTATAAAATACTCTCTGTCATATATTCCTACAAATTGAAAATCTGACCAGGTGGTGAGTTACACTCTCCCTACATGTAATGTTAGGCACAGTAGAAATGAAGTAGAGTACTGTACCACATACCCCTACCTAGCATGGGGTTACAGCTTAAGACTATCAAGCCACGCACTAAATTTCATTGAATAGGAATCAATGGACCCAAGGCCACCTGGCTGGTCAATTAAACTTGATAATCTGCGCATTAAATGCATTTGGTAACACAAACATCTATTAGGAAGACTTAACAAAGTAGAACACTCATTAGCAAGCACTACTCAATTAGCACAGCACATTAACAATACATGTTATTTGAAACACATTGACAGTTGAACATATGAGGTCTGGTGACTTTATACAATCACTCCATTCACCCCTACACATCTCCCCCCCCACACACACACACCAATCCAGAGTAGTGGCGTATCTTAATGGCATGGGAGTGATAAAAAAAATACTATTAAAAGTAGTTAAAAATCACCTTATAATTTATATCAATTATTTTTGGCCAGCTAACACCCCAACTTAATCCTTGAGGAGCCCCCCTTCCCACTTAAACTTTATGCCTCCACCATTCAGATGTGTATAAGAGACAGATTATATATTGTTTTTTCTCCCACACCCCCACCTTTTTCCCCCACACCCATTTCAATACTCCTAGATACGCCACTGATCCAGAGAGGCACTACTTTACTGTATGTACAGTAATCAAGCAGGTACAATAATAGAGAACAACATTAAAACATTTATACATCTAGAAGAAACTGGTAAACAGACAGATCCACTTGTTCTTCCTGGCAAGCTTCGATTACATTGCTGATTCTAACAAAATCAGATGAAGATGACTTGCGTTTCCGCCACTTGTTAAATGCTCCAAAGATCTGGTTGCGTACTGAGAAAACATTCTCATGCTTAGCCTGAAAGATCTCTGCTTCGGTGACTCCCAGGATTCGAGCGAGGCTCTCCCATTCCGATCCCAGGTGCTTCGACAGCTTGTTCAAGTGCTGTTCTGTGAACGTTTTGTTGGGATTTTTTGCCTACAAATGATAAAATGCAATACTTTGCTTTAACTTAAAGTAAAAACCTTCACATAAAAAAAGTGTTATTTTATATTCAACTATTTTATTATTAATAACCAGGAAAACAGGAAAAATTTTTAAATAATAATTACCTTAAACAATGCAAAATATAAAATTTCATAGTGTAACAATTAGGGGGCAAGTACTAAAACTGTAATTTAGCCCAAAATAGTTGGTCTCTGTATGATTTAACAAGTAAAAACATAAGAAAGCACAAACAACAAATGAAACTGTTTTATAAACACAGAGAGATGGAGAAACAAACGTTCTAACCTGTGGTACTGTCTGTTCTTCAAGTACAGCATTATCTCCTCCACCACCTGGTAAAGGCCTGTCATCTGGCATCTAATGCAAGAATAAAACACTACTAAATTATGACTTTGTACTGAAATGCTAATTTCAGCAATAAAAAGACATACTGATCAACGTAATTCAGTTTTCATTTATTCTAATGTATGCATATGCTGGCTGGTAATTGTGTGACCAAAGTCTGTAAATTACAACAAAACTGAAATGTTACGTTGTGTCTCTATTGTAAATTATTATAGCTGATACCCAATCTTTCAGTGATAATTTCTGGTAAATAAAACCATATAATGAAGTTTCAATCTACTAGCTTATATTACCATGTATTGGAAATTAGGTAATTGTTTCATTAAATTAATGAGCTATCAATTTATCTGTATTTCAGTTGACTTACCTGAATAAAGTCTTTAACCTCAACACCCAAAGTGACAGACAAGCTCTCCATGTGATTCAAGATATCTTGTAAACTTGGTCTTTTCATTCTGTCGTTTTCCCAGCATTGGTGAAGCAATTTCTTTAGCTCAGTTGGCGTCCTGTCATCTAGTGGGTAACAAGCATTCTCCATCGTCGTATCTTGCGGCTTCTTACACGTCCACATTTCCCAAATCACAACACCATACGAGTAAATATCCGATCGCGGTGAAACTTTGATATGATTTGAGCGTTCTTTAAAAAACTCATGATTTTCCGGGGCCATCCATGCTAACGATCCGGCCATGATTGTGCTAACTGTTCCATCGGTGATGCGCGAAATTCCAAAGTCACACAATTTTAAATTGTTTCTATCCGTGATTAGGAAATTTGGCGATTTAATATCTCGGTGAATTATATTATGTTCATGCAGGTATGCTATGGCATGAGCACCTTGTCGGGTCCATGTAAAGAACACATCTTTGTCTAAGCTTTGCTCTTTTTTTCTTTTCTGGCTTAAATAATCGAGTAACGAGCCCTTAGCAGCATATTCCATAATGATACAATACCATGGGTCCTTTGTGATGACCCCTAGCACCTCTGTAATAAAATTTCGACCAATGTGGTTTTTTCCTTCATCGTCTTTAATTATTCTTAATGTAACTAACTCAATTTCTTGAACACGATTTAGATGTTTAATTGCAACTGGAAAATCTTCCTTAGTTTTCCATACACCTTTAAACACGCTACTTGTTCCGCCACGACCAATACGTTTTCCAAACTCGATTTCATCTTTTGGTATTTCTAACAGCCCTGGAAAATTATCCACTTCATCAGTTGCCATTTTAATTCACACTGTCTAGAAAAGTAATAAAACATGTAATTTTAACATAATTTAATATATACATTTTGGTTACAGTATTACAGAAATTACATAGTAGAGAGGTTTCGCAAGCTTACGAAAAGGATAACGAATACGGTTACATTATCAATTTTGTAGTTAATCCATCTCATACAGTGGCATATCTTTCGCAAAGTAGGCGATCCATGACTTTTAAATGAATCAACAATCATATGCAGCTCGTATATATTTACTGTATTGTTAATTATGTTTGAGGCGAGAATGACAATGATGGAAATGACATACTCTTTATTGTTTTCATAAGGTTGCGATATCTCCCTATTAAAATAACATGCTAAAAATATGTTTCTCTTATATTACTGTACCATAATGAACAGGTTACCAAGCCACAGAGATAAGTACAGGTTTGCTGGAAATTTGCAAATTTAATTTAAATTTATTTATAAAAAGGGCTCACTGTATGGGTGCTTTTGAGCAAGTTTTTTGTGGATAAATCCGGAAATAGCCATTTCCGGTTATAGCCCAAATAGGTGTTAAACGCGGACCGCTTGCTGATATCTGCTGATAATCCAATGCTGCAAATTGCAGTGTTTTTGGAGGAGCAAAAGCAGCATGCGTTAGTAGCTTTTTTCCAAAAAGAAAACTGAAAAGCTTGAAAAAATAAATTATTTCAACTGAGGGATGCCTAAAATCCAGATTGTTACCTTGTTACATACGTTTTGCCATGCATACAAATACATGATCATGGCACCACTGCTTATTCATTTAACAGGGGTAGTAATTTTCTGTTATTAGACTACAATTGTCAAACGAATGAAAGTTTATTCATGGTTTATACGCCAAAAATGCACATCTGCGGTTTATTGGGAGTTTGCTATGTATGCTTTATTATTGTTGTAGCTTCTTCGGTAATTTCATTACTTGATTTTGAAACAACTACAGCAGTGGACCAACGCCAAAGTCTGTATGTTTCTTAATTAAAGCGTGGGGTGACGCAGCTGGGTGACGCAAGGGTCCAGGGCAACTTGATGAAAACTCATCATTTGCATAATACCTTAGGTTTTACGTCTGTGAGGTTATTGATTTTTTTGATAGCCGAATTCTGCACGAACTGGTAGACCATGCCACCCTCAGATACAATACCGGTAAGAACCCTATTGTAACTCTTTCCCGTTCTCGCCTGAACACACCCTATGAAGCTGACAGTCTAGTATGCTTACTGTACTGCATTACTAGTCTGTAAATGTTTGACAAGACATAAGAGGAAGTATTAGCAAGAGAAGTATGTAAACAAATGGTGTGAGTTGCTTGTTAAGGGAAATCCGTTATTAGTGGTGTATTTAGACTTTAATTAGTTTCCTCAACAAGGCTTAGTGTGCAAGGCCACGATGTTATAATTTTACGTAGATGTTTAAGAGACTTAAGCAAAAACGGAAAAAAGAGCTATTGGATCCGGCTTGTTAAGATTTAGTTAGAAAAAGAAAGTGGAGTACCACAAAAGAAGTGTCATCAACAGCAAAAAGCTTGGTGCCGAGTCTGGGATTTACAACAGCAGCGGAAGACCCTTTCTACAGCAATTGCTGTGGGTGCTGTGAGGAAATTTGAAAAATGCTGTAACAGAGCAGGACTTTTTCTCACGACTTAAAACAACTCCACTCCCCAAACCTCATAAAGAGACTTCGCTGATGATAAAAGCATCATATTATTTTCTTATATTTAAAAGGTATCTGAATAACAGCCGACCATGATACGCTAGAAGGGTCACCCTCTATAAACTTAATGGTTTTAAAAAAATGATATAAATATACTGTAATGAAAAAATCTTTGCAGACGTTACAAAAAAGTATAAACAGACAGAAACACTACAAAATAATGTACAGGTTACAGGACTAGTCTGAAACTTGGCAACTTGATTTTAATGTTTCATAAAATATCACATTATGTACAGTATGTTATAAAACTCAATCAGAATAGAAAAAAGGTATTTTTTCATCACAAGAAATACCTACCAATACTCCAACAAGAAACATTTGAAAAGCAAAAAATGAACTAAATTCCTTCTTAAACATGCTAGAAAAAATAATAATGATAATAAATAGTTGTACCCTTATCAAACCCAGACCTCCCTTCCTTTAGACATGAAGGGGGGGGGGGGGTCTTGGCTTATATAGACCTTCCTAGGTTATAGCTGGTACAAAAACAGGTTAACTCGGCCACAAGCCAACTCGGCCATAGTCATCTCAGCTACAAGTTATTTATAACTTATTATATTATATTATAGGTTATAAAATAATTTATTAAAATGAATTGCATATATTGCTCAATTTTTGCATCCTTTTTCTTCAGTGTGGGTGAGGCGTATAAAATTTAATAAACAAATATCCACAATAGGAACAATTGGTATTGTAGATGGTTACTATATGTTCAATTCCATAGCTTTCGGTACATTTGTGGCACTTTCACCTGCTGTTAAGTGGCGGTTCGCTCATTATCACAAGAACCTTTTGTTGGTATGATCACATGACAAAAGGCTGTTGTAGATCGGCGGTTGGTCATATCCGCAATCTTTGTTCAATGGGGGGGGGGTCGCACTTTGATGGCTTCTCGTATTTTTCATTATTATGTGTTTGTTTCTATTGAAAAAACTTTAATATTGCCCCATGTAATGTTGTGCCTGGTAGATTTGCAATGTTCAGCGATGGCTGAGAGTATGTACAGTACTTCAACTTGTTGATTGGTGTGTTCTTTTTTGAGTGTGCTTGGTTAATCAATGTTCTCCTCCTTCAATACAACATTTTAGTGTTGACTTTGGCTAGGCCTAGGCCTAGCCTAGCCTTGTATAGGCCTAGCCTCCTCCTCCTAGCTAGGCTAGCCTAGGCTAGGCTGAGCTTACCTTGGATAGGCTAGCCGTACCCTAACTTCAATCACACCACGCCAATAGTCCTGCAATTAATTCAGGTTGTTAATTTTCTAATTCAATTCATTATTAATCTACTAATTACTAATAAAGTGAAGGGCCTATGCCCTACTTACATATTTTACAAACGATTAAAAACACGGATTTCGCCGCGCCGCTATCTCTCTCTCATTCATTCAGAAACTTCCTCCCTTCAAATGAATTCCGCCCTCTAGGCCTAGGGTAGTAGATCTTCCATGATGATACAAAAGACCCATCAAAATACCTAACATTCTAGCCTAGGCCTATTTATATTTCTCTCAAACTCATTCAATTTATGAGAAATCAATTATAATGTAATTATTGTGAATATTTGCTCACATATAAATTGATTTAGATATTTAAAGAGCTGGATTTGCGTCTCCCTGTAACACCCGCTCAAGAAGAGAACAACGGAACGGAAGTACTTTTTGGTCATTGTCGCATGGCAACTGTTACACAATGGCAGAAGGGTTGTTTTGATTTTTTAATACGAGCTTGTTAGTGTTATTTTATAGGTAAGCATGTCTAGTAGTAAATTGAATATCTGTTTGATTTTAGAACAATTTAAATGTAAGTCGATACTCATTATATTCCAATATCATACGAACTCTCATTGCATTTATTTCGACTAGGCCTCGGCCCTCTCTACTCTCTATCTAGGGCCTAATCTAGCTTACTTGACAGCCCAGCAGTCCGCCAAATGTGCGTAGTCCCGTGTCGTCAATCTTCTCCAAATAGGCCTGGTGTAGGCCTAGGCAGTCCGATCAGGGTTGTGTTGACCTTGAGAAAAGTGCCGAAAAGCTATAAACTTGGACAAAATAGTCTATTTTACTCATAATACATTTCAACTAGTATTAAATGAATAGTTCTATGTTTACAGTACTTACACTTAAAAACTATTAAATAGGACAATGTACCATTTTTTTATCTTTTAAAAATATTTTTTAGGCCCAGCCTAGGTGGGGGCCTGGCCCTAGGCCTACTTATTAATATTTTGTTGTTTTTTCGAAATACTGTTTTTTCGAAATACTGTTTTTAATATTATTTATTTGTACTGTTTTCTGTAGTTTTGTTTTTATGATTTCTCAACAATGAACAAATTTCTTGTTTGTACTGTACTATTACTTTTACAATACAAATAAGACCAATAGAAGTTCTTTCATATTAAATCAAAGTGTATCACGCTGTGTAGCATCTAAGAATCATGTCAGCTGAAGTCGATTCATTACCAGATAGTGAGCCACCGATGTTCCTGCAGCGTCCTTCTTCAGGAAGTTCGCAGAATGTGGAGCACATACTTGCTCAAACTTTCCGAGACTTTTACACAAGGGATTACGTTGGACAAGAAACTGTGAGAAACTTGAACAAGTCGCGAGCAGGTGATGACAGCTATCATGAGAAATATGTAGAAGAGTTACGTAAGGTATGAATGGGCCTATTAATAATTTATTATTCTTTTTATAACATACAAAGTCACCCAAAAGAAATATGAAAAAAACATTGAAACAAGTGAAACAGGAAAATCATCATCAATAGGGAAAAGTACACTTAAATCATATAGTTTTGAGAGCAGAATATTATTAAAATGACATTTTGAATCCAACAACATTTTTTTGCTGTAGGTACAAGCTGAACATGAACGACGATTAGCAGAAGCTGCAATGTTGTCACGTCATATTATGCAGGCTAGAGCAAAGGCTTTGCAAGCTGATGAAAGAGATCTGGAGGAAGCTGCCAAAGGCTGCGAACTGTATCATCAGTTAGGCCTACCACCTGGTATGGCAATGCTTTAGTATACATTTAAGTTTGAATATCAATGTGTTAAGTACTAGATAACATTTTGTGGAATACTTCATTGTAAAGTGCAACATCTAGTCCCGAGCTCATAGAGACCATGTATTATGCGCTGTATAAGTCTCCAACCATTACCATTAGGCAGCTGAGTATATTTTTCATATAAGTATCTGATCCAATTGACCAGGATAATACTTTTAAGTGTACAGATGCGTTTGCATGTTGTAGTAGACCCATATACAATTATTATTAATTATTGTTATTTTATTGATCATTGTTACAGGGTCCCAAGTCGAAAGAAATCCCTCCCGTGAGATCTAGTCTGGTTTGGCGCCTCGTGGGAACAGATTGGTTTCCCAACCTTGATGTCAGGGTTCAATCCCTCGCTGTGCATTTCTCTTGTGTCCTTGAGCAAGGCACTTTATCTACGTTGTTTCCACACAGGGGTTGAAATGGGTACCTGGTGGGATGGCCTGCTCCTCTGCTGATTACAGCAGCAACACTTAAGCATGTAGACCCAATGACCGGGTTCAAAGCATTTTGTGTACCTGCAAATAAATTTGCTGTGTATTTTTTTATGGTGTATGTATTTTGCTCGTATTTATGAATTGTGAATGTTATTGTTGACTTTTTGTACATGGCCCTGTGGGAGAACAGTAGATATGCTACTGAACAGGTTTTCCCAGTATAAAGAATAAAGAAATAAAAATATAAATAATATTATTATTATTAATATATTACTGTATATTTATTTTTATTTTACTGGGCATGGTCATACACATCAGAACTGACTTCCGTGAAACAATTGATAATATTGTAGTTAAAACATGTAAATATTATATTTGGAGGCCATCCAGATTTCAGGGAGAATTCTGTGACTTCTGTGAGACTTGTAACCCCTGTTGTTATCACTATCCTTATATATTATTCATACACTCTTTCCCCAAACTGTATCTAGAAAAAACTTCAATGACTTTTGTCTGTTTGTGTTGAGTACAGCGCAATTACTCTTTTGCATTGTAACATGAAGCTATAGACGAATTGCAAAGCATACAAGTATATAAACGGTAAAGCGGATTATGAAACTACAAGTTTGATTTTAATGAAATAGCTTTGTTTATTTATTTAATCTTTCTTTATACTGTAGGCACTTTCAGTACTATCGTATAATACTGATTTTCAAAGTGGTAAAGTGTCGAGAAACATATATACAGTGTAAATTGTAATAAACAACTTTATTACAATAACTTTAACTTTAAATAATTACCTTTGTTACCAGGTGAATCAAACTACATGTCATTTCTGGACAGTAATCTCCTTAAAAAGCATAATCTCATCGTGCCCGAGGATTTCTCAACAGCAGAACCGCCGTTAGCGAGACCACCAAGAGGTGAAAGACTTTGTTGTTCTTTTAATTATTAGTTCTTAATATTATTAGAACA
Source organism: Anneissia japonica (assembly GCF_011630105.1). Taxonomy (NCBI): domain Eukaryota; kingdom Metazoa; phylum Echinodermata; class Crinoidea; order Comatulida; family Comatulidae; genus Anneissia; species Anneissia japonica. The sequence continues at coordinate 1,294,649 of NW_022713172.1, forward strand.
TTGTGTTTTGTTGAATTGGTGCTAAATTCAGTCACGTGCGGTAGATATTTTTATATATAAATAGAAAGTGTTTGGAGATATGAATTGTTTAAAAAAGAAAATTTAATAAGAAAGGTAATGAAAAGAAGAGAAAGGAAAAATGAAAATAATGGAAATTATAAGAAAGGATGATAAAGAAAGGAATGATAAGAATTGAAGAAAAGAAATTATTCATAAATTATCATTACAATACCTATTTAATAATATATAATTCTAGATTCTATTGTAAACCTATGTGTATTTTAAGTTAGATGAATATGTTTGCTTTTACAGCTGCAAAAGCTCCTCATTATTCACTGGCAACTGAAACATCAGTGCAGCATTCCAAGTTTGACATTCCACCTACTGACTTGCGATCTAACTCCAGCATATCAACATACAGTGTGATTGATCCTGTAAGTAGCGTATAGACATTCATAAAGGAGGATCTTTTTTTCCGTTTATAGTAGAGTCTATCTTTGTAAGTGCCAAAAACTCATGGGGAAAGATGGTGATGTAAATAATAATGAAAATTAAACAATAATTGATTATTTAACACAAGCACAGTTAATATACTTATATCATCAGATACGATCGGAGAGAGAACAATGGAAGGACCACATGTCAGCTGAGAAACGAGAGCTTAATCGCAAAGATCTTGCGATGGTGTATAAGAAGTCTGATTTCCTTCGCAATGCACGTCATCGACCACCATCAGAACCGGCAGGGGGAAAATCTCTCATCAAACCTAACAGAGTTGTTCACAAACTAGGGGGTGCTAAACCTAAAGTGACTGTTACAAAGTATGTGGTAATTTTTTATATAATTAGAGAATAGTCTTTATAAGCACTTTTGTAAATGCCTACCACCACATTTGGATATAAAAAGTCAATAACACTTGACATAAATAAATAATAAATAAATATATAAATAAATAAATGAATAAATATTAAAATACTTTATAATATTAAGTGTTGCATACAAAATGTTACACATACACGATGTAGATAGGTTTTAAAATGAATGTTATATTTCATCTTTTATAGTAAAAAAGAACCTTCAGTTGTATTCTTAGCCACGCCCTCAACAGTGGTTTTCACAGACTACAAAGTTCGTCAGGTGTATGAGATGTGTTTAGATTTAAAGAACGTGTCAGCTTCTAGCCGTCAACTCAGAGTTATCCCTCCGAAGACGGAATACTTCTCTGTTGGACTCGGTAAGTCTTTTAAATCCATGAGACTAATACACTAAATGTTCAAGTCTTAGCTAGTATTCCTACAGGGACTGGTTCTAAATAGTGTTATGGTTAGGCCCCAACTACTGTAGTCAAATTTGTAGGTCTTAACATGAGTAGGCTCAGTTGCATCTACCCAGTAATGCCATGTCTCTATTGATTGATTTGGGTTGTGATGTTTTGGCCATAATGTGTAATATTTTTGTTGTGTTTTTGGTTTAGGTTTTTGTTGTGCTATGGTGCTCATAGGTTGAAAAAGTTATTAGTGATTTAATAAACTTTTGCACATAAAAATATTACAAATTGTGATTTTAATTGTTTTAAAATCTAACATTCAAAATTGACACAATATCATTTCAGTGCTAGAGAAACTTCAATGGCTTTCTACCTCCAACTAAATACTTTATGGAAGCTTTATGCATTGTGCAATATATAAGCTTAAATATATTATTATTGCTTTTCAGGTCAATTTCCAGGTGATTATGGCATCATTGCTCCAGGTATGAGTTGTCAGTACAAAATCCGTTTCATCCCAGATGCTTTGATTGATTTTGATGATGAGCTCCAGATCCAAACCCAATCCAGCCAACCTCTGATAGTTAAACTACAAGGCAGACGCAAACCACCGCAGCTCTCTTGTAAGTTAGTCAATATCATTCTAAGTTTTACATTCCTAGCAGTAGTGGCCCCAGAAATTTGCTGACAGGGGTCCTGACCCAAAAGTCAATCTTGTGGTGGGAGTTAAGTGGGAGAGTTTATGGTTTACGATAGAAAAAAATTGTGGTTTTTAGCCACATTACTAGAAACTTTGGATCAGCAAATTAATTATCATAGACCAATTGGTGTCGAATATCACATGGTCTGTGCTAGGTTGAGGTTTTTTTTTTTTATTAGTGGGTAGAGGGCTTGCTCAAAAGGGGGATCTTGCTAAACCATAGAAACCACCCCTGGTTAGTTTTAGTTCTGGTGTCTCAGGATTTTATACCCTGGACTTTGGGATTGGAAGGCAACCTTTACATGTTGTATGACCTTTCACTACCAGTTGATATGCCAGCTTTGTCATGTATTGGAAGATACACAGTAAAAGCTATCCCTCTAGTGGGAAGGTATAATTGGCCTTAACACTTGTCTTTATATCTCAATAACTACTGTAATTGTGCGATGTATCGTGAAAGAATTTCAAAACGGCTGTCTTGAAATTTATATAAATTAAGTCTCTTTATATTAATTTCAGTGTCAAGTGTTATTGACTGTGGCTATTGCCTTGTGGGCGGTATCCATGTTGCTCAGTTCATCGTCAAGAACACAGGTGGAAGTGGTAGATTCTGTATCATGCCAAGAGACGCTTGGCCAGCTACTAACCTCAAGGTTTGTTGGCATACTTTTCTAACAACATATTCATTTGTATGTAAAATGAAAGCTAAATTATTTGTTAATACCTATTTTACAAATACTTACCTAAATAAACCAAAAATAGTATATTTCCAGTGCTCACCTCAAAACAGGAAACCCATCAAAGCAAATAGGAATGTCTGTATTGCAATATGCCACAATTTCTTTCTAATTTCTCTTTTGCTGTCTAAAACTGTGAACGTATACAGGAAATTATCTTCTCATTTAAAAATTTCAAGATCTCCTTTACTTGTGGATGTTTTACTTTGAAAAAAATGATTAGGTTTTTTTGAAAAAAACAACTAGGATAAATTATGATGAAAAACACATCAAAGCATTCTACCCATTTAGTTTAATATGTGTATGATTTTCATTATTAATTCTGAATTTGTCATGAATATTCATATATTTAAATTATCTGATTTACAGTCACTGAATGCTGACAGGGTGAAGCTTGAGCCTTTTGACGTCCAACCTGCCATGTTTGAATTGCCGGCAGGATATTCCACTCTCCTGCAGGTAAGTCATTTTATATTTTTGTCAAATACAGTAGATTGTATTCCACTGTACAAGTACAGACCTAAAACGTCACCATTGTCTTAACCATTGTAGGTTGTATTTACACCGCCCTCAGTTGAGACATTTACCCAGAATATCACCATGGTCTGTGACAATTGCCATGTGAAACATTTTACTTTAAAAGGTGAGTACTGTATTTATAAATTATTCATTTATTTATTTCTTTTCATTTATTTAGTATAGCCCACAGAAGAGGGTGACACTAGCCAGTGGACAATTTTGCTGTAATCATCATTTTCATCAACATCAGAATTAAAATCATGATCATGAATAATTGTCAGTATCATGTCTATACATTTTCCATAATTAAAATATCATTGGAATGTATAATGTGAAATGTCTTGGAACTCTTTCTTTATGTATAATTATTTCATGTACAGGTGAGGGCCAGTCACCTGGGGTGAGGCTTGTGAGTGTCAAACCAGGTGGAGAGAGTTTCCCTGTCCCAGGTGAGATTTGTGATACCACAGCTCAACATCATGTGAACTTTGACACACTGAACCCCATGACCTACACCGAAAAGAAACTACAAGTTCAAAATACAACGTAAGTCTTTTAGCAATGATCTCTTTCTTTGCACCTTCTTAATGAGGGAGAGAAAAAGGGAGGAATGAGTATAATTTTTTAATGATCACCAAGTGGTTTTATTATAATACATAATATTTTCATGTATTATTTTTGGGTGTTTATTATTTTTTTAGGTAAGTAGAGGGTGTGTTTCTCAAAAAATTGTTTTTCGTATTTTAATTATGCTAATATTCATCTGGAATTTAGGAATGTAGACCTGCCTTTCTTCTGGGAGATCCTCAAACCTCACTTGGAGTGTCCAGATCCAATGATGACATCATCTTCCAGTGACCACATGATCAGCAGAGTACAGGAAGGTGGAGGGAACTTTTGCATTGCTCCAGATCAGGGTACTCTTTCAGCAAATTCAACCAAAGATTTTATTGTTGGCTTCTCCCCAACAACTGTAAGTATATTACAACTCTACAATTCATAATTTTTCCGTCTGAAAAGCTTAATGTAATTTCATTCCTATAATTATTATATGCCCAATTATGGTTGTATTTCTTATTGATTAATAACATACTGTATGATGATTCCTGGAATCTGACTTTGACATTAATCTGTATGTACAAGATGAAGTAAACTGTATTGCCCAAGTGATACTTTTAAAATAGTATTTTTTGTCATCTCTACCAGGCATTTCACCAATAGTTTATATATATACATTGCACAAAGTATATGCAGGATCAATTTATATAATCATTTTTTGAATGCCTTCTTTGATAATTTAATAAAATTTAAGACTCATTAAAGGCTCAGAAAAAGGAAATTACAAGGCTCAGAAAAAAGTTAATTTTGTTGTGATAACACATAGCATGAATCTGTGATTGGAAGGTAGGCACAATAACCATTCGAAGTCAACAATTCTCTTTCTCATTTTCAGGTTGGATACTTCCATAATGTAGTACATCTACTTCTAAAAAACATTCCAGTTACGGACACAACCAAGTCAACATCAGCAAAACTAGTTCACAATCAACAAAATGAAACAGGAAATAAAAGTACGTCAGCAGCATCATCATCATCCAGAGACCCCTCTACTAAAGACATGGTTTGCCTAGAGGTTGAGCTGAAGGGAGAGTGTGAAGAATATCATGTGTTAGTCCAGCCTTATGCAATAATAGTACCTGGTACTATGCTGGTAACCACAACAATTAGAAAACAATTTCAGGTACGTAGTGTTTAAATTTCCTTTTACAATGTGCTATTTGTTTTGAGAATAGACAAGAGTGGAGTTTAATTGTTTAGTGGCTAAGATACTTGCCTTCCAATCCCATGGTGTTGCAGGATTTTTTTTTCCATGACCAAAACAACTCCACTCCCTAAAACTCATATGTTGCAGAGACAAGCTAAACCAGTCACTCCTAGCAAAAATCAATTTTTAGTTATTAATACAGGGTTGAACAGTAAAATGAGAGCTATAAAATGGTCAAAATCACTTAATCCGACATTTCATTATGAGAAATCAGCCTTCAAAGTTTACAATTTCTGGCATTTCTCCTTCAGAAACCATTACTAAATCATGACAAATTGTTGTTTTAATATTGAAAATGGAGAAAATATCAAGATAGCATGATGTATAGATATATAAAGTTTAATTTAGTGCAATAAAATAGATTTGAGTGACTGGTTTGGCTTGTCTCTGCCTCATATTGAGATTTATTTTGTGCAAATCATCATGTTTGTATATTTGTCTTGTGCAAGGTTGAATTGTTACCTACAAGTAGGACAGTGATATATTCGCTTTTGACAATCTTTGGTGCACATGCTCATGTGCATGAGCCTAAATACAAAAAAAAAAAGAAAGAAGAATGCAACTTGCTACTAAGCCTCACCCCTTGGATATATTTGCTACTGTCCCACAAAACAGCATTAATTTATGTAAATATATGCATTTGTGGAATATCACATGCTGATTGGACAAGCACAAATATTCCTGCTCCAATTCTGATTGGTCTTTTTGTTAAGTTTGGTTTACATGCCAGAAACGTCTATTGAAACTTTGGCCATTTTTTTTCAGATGGTCAACTTTAGCCAATATCCTGTCACATTCAGTTGGTCATCGTTGAGTGAATGTCACATCATTGAAGTTGAAACTCCTCAAGGAATTATTCCACCGGGAGAAGTTGCAGATCTTAGGCTGACCATTACAGGTGGACAACCTGGTTTGATTGACCACACTCTGCTGTGCCGTTTAGATTATCAGGATGAACCTCTTACGCTTAGAGTGAGGGCACGTATAAAGGTCAGAAATGAAAGTACTTTGTTATTTAACTCTTATTGTTATTGTTATCATTATAGTTATTATTTTCTTCAGTGTTTTTGTTATTGTTCATTTCATTGTTATCATTATTCTTATTGTTGTTATTACAAATATTCCTGCTCCAATTCTGATTGGTCTTTTTGTTAAGTTTGGTTTACATGCCAGAAATGTCTATTGAAACTTTGGCCATTTTTTTTTCAGATGGTCAACTTTAGCCAATATCCTGTCACATTCAATTGGTCATCGTTGAGTGAATGTCACATCATTGAAGTTGAAACTCCTCAAGGAATTATTCCACCGGGAGAAGTTGCAGATCTTAGGCTGACCATTACAGGTGGACAACCTGGTTTGATTGACCACACTCTGCTGTGCCGTTTAGATTATCAGGATGAACCTCTTACGCTTAGAGTGAGGGCACGTATAAAGGTCAGAAATGAAAGTACTTTGTTATTTAACTCTTATTGTTATTGTTATCATTATAGTTATTATTTTCATTAGTGTTTTTGTTATTGTTCATTTCATTGTTATCATTATTCTTGTTATTATTATTTTTTTTTTTTTTTTCTCTTTTTTTTATATTGCTATTGTTATTTTTATTTTACATAAGAAGTTTTGGTACATTCTTTATTGTTGCTCCTTATAATAAGGGTAATTTTAAATTGCATTCTGAGTAATTGTTACGTCACTTATAATGTAGCGCATCATTCCGGTAACTGTTTCATGTGGAGTCAAAATGCAGTTGCAAGCACTTCTTATTTTGCTAATCTGATAATCAACCAATGATAAGAGAACCGTTTCTTTCTCGATATTCAGTAGAAACATGCCCATTTATGATGCATTTCTTTTTAGGGTCCAGAGGTGATTATAGATACACCATCTGTTGATTTTGGTCTGGTTCGTTATGGGTATGAAGTCACAGAAGAAATTGTAATCAGGAACATGTCACAGATTCCAGCTAAATGGAGTATATATGAAAGCAAGGAGTTTCAGGACAAACAACTGCAAGTCAGTAATAAATATTTGTAGCAAGTTTAGAAAAAAAGTTATATCTGTATATTGGTTTATTTTCCAAATGGAATTCATTTCATTTTGTGAGACAAAATTCTTAAGACAGTTTTTAAATCACGAGAAATACTTTTCAGTACAGTTTATTGAAATATTTCCTGATATCTGTGTGTTAAAAATATACTATTAATGCTACAAATGAAAGTTCATCTGTGATAGTGATACATTAATAGATAATATAAAATAACAGAATACAGAATGAAATTCAAATAATAAATGAAACAAACAAAAGTCTATTAGATAATAACTCTTGGCAAAAACAATACTGCTGAGTTTATTTTTATTGTTATGATTCTGGCATGAAGAAATGAGAAACCGATTAATATATTATTTGATATTCTTAAAATAACATTCACTGATTAATGACATTATGTTTATATTTTTCAGGGAATTTCAGAGTTTGACTTTAAGCCTTCAAGTGGGGAGCTACCAGCCTTGGGTTCTACCCTCATCAGAGTCACCTTCAACCCTACCTTCTGCAGATACCTTAGCTCAGTCTTTGAATGTTCAATTGACAATGGCAAGCCATGGTATATCTTTTTTATTTTCTGTTCTAACTTTGTGATAAATTTCTTGGGTTCAGACCCAGCATTCTGGGTGTAATTATTGTAATAACAAGTTTAAACTGCACATAATTACAGTATATCAAATGTCAGTGCTTAAATAAAAAAGTTATAAAGGGTATTATCAAATTCATTCATATGATAGTCAATATTTTTACAAAATTTTGATTTTAATGTTTTTGAATAACTTGATACTTATATTTTATGATTGTATACTTTGTAAGTGAATTTTCTTGCTAAAATAGTATTTTCTACACATATTCTGTAAGTCTAGTCATATTATTTGTACAGGTTAGTTTATCTTTGAGGTCGATTTTCTCAAAACGTGGTTCTTATACACCTAAACTTTAAATGCTCATATCTCTGGATTTACTTATAGTAGGGAAGCCATTCAAAGACCAACTGAAAGCTTATAATGTGATCTACCCAAATATACAGTTACATCGGTGTACGTGCTGACGTCAAGAAGCCCCAGGCTTGCCTTCTCTCAAGTAGTCTACATATGCCAGAGGTTTACGATAATGTGCAAACGCAACATAAGGTCCAACTTCTCAATCAGACTCTTCTGCCTACAAGGTTTTTCTGGGGAGAGGTAAGTTATGTCATGAATATTAAGGTTTACCCAAGAAGTTTGACATACATATGTATAGAATAAAGTCAAGTAAATCAATTTTTGCTAGTCTTAACCATTGAATTTTGGATCTGGTGCTCACACTTGTCTCATAACAGCACCCAACTCCTAGTGATGAATTAGGCTACGTCTGTACAAAAAGTCCTTTGGAAGTACACTGGTAGATAATCCTCTGCTCTTATACATACTGTACTATTTGTTGCACACAGGACCAATGGCTTAGAAGTATTTTCCTGAAAAAGATGGTACAATATCACTTATGGAACCAGATTCATGCAAGAATACTTTACATAATCCTTGTGTCTAACACACATATACATACTTATATATATACATACTTATATATATATACATACACATATATATATACATATATATATATAAATATATACATACTTATATATACATATATACACATACTTACATATATACTTATATAGGCCTATATATATATATATACATACATACATATATGCAATATAATATATATACATACTTATATATTATATATATACATACTTATACATATACATATACATACTTATATAACAGGAAAATCAGGAGTAGCTGCTTGGCAAAGTGTAGATATATATCAAATAAAACTCAGGAACAAGGTATATATTTGCCAAATTTAATACAGAAAATTCACAAACGTTTTCGGCCATAGGCCTTCATCAGGTGTGTATGTATATACTTATATAGGCCTATATATATATATATATATACATACATACATATATGCAATATAATATATATACATACTTATATATTATATATATACATACTTATACATATACATATGTGATCTTATACATTTACAGGTGTGATCACACCTGATGAAGGCCTATGGCCGAAAACGTTTGTGAATTTTCTGTATTAAATTTGGCAAATATATACCTTGTTCCTGAGTTTTATTTGATACATACTTATATATACGTATATATATTTATATATACATACTTATATATATACATATATACACATACTTACATATATACTTATATAGGCCTATATATATACTTATATATATACACTTATATTCTTAT
>NW_022713172.1:1304285-1306296 GCF_011630105.1 Anneissia japonica
ATATATACTTCTAAAAGTAGAGTATCATGCATAGGAACGTTGACACCTGCAAGGCTCTGGTTTTATATTGCTGTTGTTTTTTTTATATTACATAAGAAGTTTTGGTACATTCTTTATTGTTGCTCCTTATAATAAGGGTAATTTTAAATTGCATTCTGAGTAATTGTTACGTCACGTATAATGTAGCGCATCATTCCGGTAACTGTTTCATGTGGAGTCAAAATGCAGTTTCAACGCACTTCTTATTTTGCTAATCCAATAATCAACCAATGATAAGAGAACCGTTTCTTTCTCGATATTCAGTAGAAACACGCCCATTTATGATGCATTTCTTTTTAGGGTCCAGAGGTGATTATAGATACACCATCTGTTGATTTTGGGCTGGTTCGTTACGGGTATGAAGTCACAGAAGAAATTGTAATCAGGAACATATCACAGATTCCAGCTAAATGGAGTATATATGAAAGCAAGGAGTTTCAGGACAAACAACTGCAAGTCAGTAATAAATATTTGTAGCAAGTTTAGAAAAAAAGTTATATCTGTATGTTGGTTTATTTTCCAAATGGAATTCATTTCATTTTGTGAGACAAAATTCTTAAGACAATTTTTAAATCACGAGAAATACTTTTCAGTACAGTTTATTGAAATATTTCCTGATATCTGTGTGTTAACAAAAATATACTATTAATGCTACACATGAAAGTTCATCTGTGATAGTGATACATTAATAGATAATATAAAATAACAGAATACAGAATGAAATTCAAATAATAAATGAAACAAACAAAATTATTAGATAATAACTCTTGGCAAAAACAATACTGCTGAGTTTATTTTTATTGTTATGATTCTGGCATGAAGCAATGAGAAACCGATTAATATATTATTTGGTATTCTTAAAATAACATTCACTGATGAATGACATTATGTTTATATTTTTCAGGGAATTTCAGAGTTTAGCTTTAAGCCTTCAAGTGGGGAGCTACCAGCCTTGGGTTCTACCCTCATCAGAGTCACCTTCAACCCTACCTTCTGCAGATACCTTAGCTCAGTCTTTGAATGTTCAGTTGACAATGGCAAGCCATGGTATATCTTTTTTATTTTTTGTTCTAACTTTGTGATAAATCACTTGGGTTCAGACCCAGCATTCTGGGTGTAATTATTGTAATAACGAGTTTAAACTGTACATAACTACAGTATATCAAATGTCAGTGCTTAAATAAAAAAGTTATAAACGGTATTATCAAATTCATTCATATGATATTTGTGAGGTCTCATCATGAAATGAGACGCATCGTTGGTGAAATCATATTGAGATATTCACCAAAACAGGCCAAAGTCAACATTTTTACAAAATTTTGATTTTAATGTTTTTGAATAACTTGATACTTATATTTTATTATTGTATACTTTGTAAGTGAATTTTCTTGCTAAAATAGTGTTTTCTACACATATTCTGTAAGTCTAGTCATATTATTTGTACAGGTTAGTTTATCTTTGAGGTTGATTTTCTCAAAACGTGGTTCTTATACACCTAAACTTTAAATGCTCACATCTCTGGATTTACCTATAGTAGGGAAGCCATTCAAAAACCAAATGAAAGCTTATAATGTGATCTACCCAAATATACAGTTACATCGGTGTACGTGCTGACGTCAAGAAGCCCCAGGCTTGCCTTCTCTCAAGTAGTCTACATATGCCAGAGGTTTACGATAATGTGCAAACGCAACATAAGGTCCAACTTCTCAATCAGACTCTTCTGCCTACAAGGTTTTTCTGGGGAGAGGTAAGTTATGTCATGAATATTAAGGTTTACCCAAGAAGTTTGACATACATATGTATAGAATAAAGTCAAGTAAATCAATTTTTGCTAGTCTTAACCATTGAATTTTGGATCTGGTGCTCACACTTGTCTCATAACAGCACCCAACTCCTAGTGATGAATTAGGCTACGTCTGTACAAAAAGTCCTTTGGAAGTACACTGGTAGATAATCCTCTGCTCTTATACAT
>NW_022713172.1:1306489-1325149 GCF_011630105.1 Anneissia japonica
TAGGCCTAGCCTTGAAGGGACGAAGGTCCAAATGATGAAAAACGTCGCTCCTTGATAGCTAACATTGTCTATTTAACATCACAATAATTCATTATTAGGCCTATAGTTGTTTTTTGAATTGTACTCCACAAATCTCAGCTGATACCTCGCACAACAATTTGAGTAATGTCTCGTATCTATTGTCGTGACGTCATGACTCGCTGGCTCACACTTGCGATGTCTCGCACTTGTGATCAAATAACACGCTGGCTCACACTTTGGCAACACTCTTTGGCAGTCAACTCGCTCCTAGAAAACCTACCCTTGGAAACTTGCCCCATAAAAAAATGTACACTTCCTATACCATGCAGTCTTCAAAATTAAAATTGTAACCTTTGGTAATCAACTACATTTAAATTTTTGAAACTTTATTAAAAAAACCTAAACCATAATTCACCACTATAGACACTTTTTGACAAAAATGAAAAATTACGACTTTGTTACCCAATGAGAAGTGTTCTAATATAGACAATGGGTCGTGTCTCATATTATTTGTTATATTTTTATTATTCATTATTTTCACTTGACTCGCATAAATAATTTTGTTTGAAGAACATTTATATGCAGTTGTACTTCGCAGCACTTCACTTGCAATTTGCAATTTCTAGTTAACTTAAACTTATTTTGTACTATTTTTTGTGAGATTTTCACTGTTACGTGATCGAACAAGTGCTTTGTAAGTTTGTACTGTGTGTATGTATGTTGTTTAAGTATATTTCTATCATACTGACAGTAACACTGGCATTTTCGTGAATAAATAAAGTTATGAATAAATGAGATCTTAATGTTAATGATGCCAACATCACTTCAAGCTTATGATTACATTTTGCTATTTACGTACAGGGCGAACTGAATGATGTGTACATACCATGCAATATTGAAGGTATGCCCATGCCTGTGTGTCTTTTCCTTTCATCCAATGTACAAGGATTGAACATTTCATACTCAATAAAGGATAGCCAATCTGTGATGTAAGTAAATACAAATATTACCTCCTCACTTAATCTGATTTGTAATAACAAAATGATGAGGATGCCTTTGTTGATTTTCCTATTCTACCTGGTTTTCCTATAGTTTCTGGCCTTCATTGTAGATGTAAACAATTACAATGAACCAAATTATATTCTTTAGTTTAGATTTTTTATAATTTTAATTTTCACTATTTTCAATTTGTACAATGTAATACATCCAATAGATTGTTTTATGTCTCATGCAACAATGAATAAAATCTTGATCTTAATCAAAATTATTGTATATTTCCATAGAATTGAAAATGATGATCTGAGTCTAGATTTTGGTGAGGATGTTGAGGTATGCACTGTAACCAAACGATTTGTATGTATAAAGAATCAGACAGCAATTGAAGCTCCTTACCATATTCTTGTCAGCCGGTTCCCAGCAGGAAAGCCTCCGACCCCACCAGATGAGAGTAAGGATAAAACTAGGAGGTACAGTGCTTTTAGTTTCTGTCACCGCTATTTATAACATCTAGCCTTAATAAATTTATCACTGGAGAAAGTAGGCCTTCCATTGCTACATAACCTGGTATATTGACATATTTCCTTAGTTGATCCACATGTATTTTTAAAAACTCAAATGTTGAATTGTGTATTAATTGTATGATAGGCGGAGTCTTCTGAATCGTACACCTAACATTGCTGATCCAATGAGCAAAAGCCCAGCTAAGAAGCAAGCTGACTTTAGCAAAGCAGTGCTGCATGACGGCAGAGGCCTAGCCTTTGTGGTTCATCCATCCAGTGGAGTACTTGGTCCGTTTGCTGAGCTGAATGTGGAAGTTAGTGTTTATGCTGATATGTGGGGACAGTACTCAGATGACCTCATCTGCAAGGTAAAGCGGGTTAAGAGATTATAAATAACATACAATTGTTTGATCCAAATACTGCAGTAAAAAGTAATTTAAAGTGCCTACATGGCTCACAGTTGGCTAAACTGGCGGTAGGAACTGTGCGTAAGCTGAACCGTGGATATTTCTTCCACTGCTCTGTTTCAGCTGGTGGACTGAAATGCAAGTTTCAATACCGCACTCTCAAATGAAAGCCATTGGTCCTGTGTACAATATGGTTCATGTGCATGTTTAAGAATGGAATACACTGTTTGAAAAAGAGTAGGTTAATGCCTCCCGGTGTATAGCCCCATTCACTACCAGAAGGACTCCACTGGAAATTAGACTTTATTAATCCATTCCAAATCCAGTCTAATTCAATCCCAATTTAATTCTACAGGTGTTCCAACAATATTATTTAATATAAATGTTTATTATTATGTATTGGGAGTTCAATGTAGTTATGTGCTGAAAGCTTACAAGTTGTTAAGCAGATTGCATATATCTTATTTTATCTTATGTTTTCATAGGTTGGAGCTTTAGAGAATGTTGTGATTCCAATGAAAGTCTCTATCACAGGATGCCCCCTCAACTTCCAAATGGCTTCGTTGAAAGGTCAAATACCAGTGGTGCGATTTGGGACCCACATTCCTGGTGTAGCAACTATTAAGAGACCTCTGCGTATTATAAATAAGAGTCCATTTGGTAAGTGTCATTTATCATTAAGTGACCTCTATGCATCAATGAACACAAATTACGTTTCACATCTACCCCATTTTTGTCACGGACCACGAGCATACGCAATTCAGCACAATGACGCTATCTATTCTCCTACCATTATCAGCTGTCAATATTGTAGTAGTTGTATTAAAAGACTCTCTTGGAAATCACTTTTTATAACATAAAAATATTTAAAATGAGCATCAATAAATATATTTAACTTATTAGTATTATTATCATTGTTATTATAGATATTTTTAAACACATAGACCAGGGCTTGTGAATAGAGTGTGCAAAAAATGTAAAAAAATGTAGATGTTAATTATTGGATGAACAAAACCCCTTTTATAATTTTAACTGAGTATCAAATCTTTTTGGTTGTATAGATGTAAGAGTTGACTGGGAAATATATAACCTAGAAGAAAATGACAACAAACTGCTAGACATGATCACCAGTATTGGTGACCCATTTCCAAAACGCGATGAGAACGGACTTGAAATCATTCCTACTGCCAAGGAGGAAGCACTGAGGCTAGAAGAAAAACCCATTGAAGAGAGCACAATACCACAGATTCAGGCAGCAGTACAACCTGGCAACCACCAGGTTATTCCAGATTCAGAGCACCCTGAAGAAGAGAGGAACACACAACCACGATTAATTCGGGTTCAACTGAAAGAACATGAAGGAAATAGAACAGAACAGCCGTTTGGAATCACATCCAAACAAATGGTAACTACTAGTTTTCTAGGTTTGTATATTAAAAAAGTGAATGATGCCAGCCTCATTACTTGTGATTTATAAGTGTGTTTATGGCTGCTACTGCTTATCTTCAAAATATTACTGTATATCACTTATACCTGTATGTACCATACGTGCCAACCTTCGTTCGAAATGGACTCACCGTTCCTAGTTTCTCCGAAAACTCACCATAAATCACATCCACAGGGTTTCTTCACTTAAGCACCTGTGATTTGAAATCGGCTTCCACTAAACATATGTCAGTGTTCATCTCTCCACCAATTCAAGTATCTCCTTAAAAGTCATGTTCTAATAGATTAATGATTTTATGGCGATGTGACACACCAGTAAAGAGCGCTTTATAATTGTGGCAAAGACAAGCCAAAACAGTCACTCGTCACAAAAATTTTGAGTTATTAATACAGTTTTAGAGGATAAAATAATAGCTATAAAATGGTAAAAAAATGAAGTTACAAGCGTTTAATCACACAGCTGATAAAGAACAATATTTGAGAAATCAGCCTTCAAAGTTTGATTTCAGGCATTTCTCATGTGGAAACTATCTTTAAATCCTTACAAATTATTGTTTTAACATTGAAAATGGGGAAAATAACAGCATAGAATGATATATAGATATATAAAGTTTAGTTTAGTGCAATAAAATAGATTTTTAAAAATTTGACATTCCAGGATGTTTTGGCCATTTTCTCTGTAACAAGATTTGCGACGAGTGACTGGTTTAGCTTGTCTTTGCCACAATTGCTAATTATAATCTGCTGTGAACTTTAAGGTTTGCAGAACTGTGATGTCATCCCACTATGTTTTCCAGTTCGATCTTATTATTTTCCGTCAAATTTCAGGTTATTCCTGCTAGGGGAAGTCTACAGATTACAGCAACATTCAGTCCATGTATGGTCTCTCTAACCCAAGCTAGAACTGTAGAGTGTGTTGGCTATGCATTGGGATTTATGAGTTTAGATGAGGAGGACGTTCGCTTCAAGAAGAACATCTTTGAGAGGCTGCATGGATATGATATGACACCATTGAGGCTGGATCTAACAGCTTTCATAAAACCAGCAATGTAAATTATAAGACTATTCTTAAAACTTTTTTTCTAATATCTTTTGAGAGCCAGTAACAAAAAATAACAGGTGCTATACAAATACTCCTATTTTATTTATTATTATTGATAAATAAATTGCATTAAATCCAGTACTTCCAATAAAGAAAAAAAAAGACAGTAACTCCAAAAAGAGATTTCAAAATGTCTGTCTTCTGGGGCTCCAGACTTTTTTCTGGGGCTCCAGACTTTTGCCATGGTGATTTTGTTGCTTTTGGGGCCCCAAAACACTTGTCTGAATAAATAAATGAAATGAAATGTCTTTTTTCTGAGTTACTGTTTTTGTTTTATTTAAAAGTAAAGAGAGAGAGAGAGACATTTTGAGATCTCAAAATGTCTTTGTCTCTTTTCTGAGTCACTGTTTTTGTTTTATTTGTAACTAATTAGTGGATCCTCTGGTTTTTGGAAACCAATACGTAGGTTGCAAAAGTTAATAAACTCCCTGAAGTGGCTTCTACAATACTAACTTTGGACTCCTGCACCTTACAAATTGTGTTTTGTTATCTGTAGGCTAACGATTGAGACATCGGATGATGATGGAATGTTGTACAGCACTGCCGCTAGTCATTTGCTTGTTGATGGCAGAATCAGCAAAGAATATACCAAGACGGGCTTAGCCACGTTAACAAACAGTACAGAAACACCACTGACATTCCAACTTGTTGTTCCAGAGCCATTCTACCTCAGCAATATTGAACCAGCCCACTTTGAGGGTGATCAAAGTTTCATCACTATCATACCAAGGCACAATTTACAGGTAAGAAATGACTACTGGTGTTGTTGGTGGTCATCAAGTTTAGCCGTCAAGCCATAAGATATCTGTCCGTCATTAAAGTATTTAGCAGCAGCATCAGCCTACATTTCCTACTATATTTGACAGAGAAAGGTCATTACTTCTTTAGTTTCCCTTTGTTACACAGTCAACATGAGCAGATTAGGAATTTAGCTACAAAGGACTTCTAAGATGTTGGCTGTCATGGAAAGGTTGTAGTAGCGCCCTTTGTACACAGTGTAGCATGAGTATGTTTGTTACTGTCCAGTTAATATTATAGCTTAAATTTTATATTTAATATGAGCCATCATTAATACAATTTGCCCTCCAATTCGAGACCACTTTGAGACCTGAAAATTTAGGGTGGTTTTGGGGTTAGGTCTCTACTTAGAGGGCTTGCTTTGTGTTCAAATATTGACGATGTGTTGTTTGGTTCTTTCAAAATCTGGTCTCAGAATTGGAGAGTGCTCTGTAGTTCCATTCTAATTTAAATGACTGCAAATGACTTAAATGACTTTAAATGCAAGTTAGAAATGAGCATGCCCAAAGAATAGCATTACAGTGGCGGGTTCAGGGGGTTTGGACGAACCCACTCTGTGAAGAAACGTAACAAAATACACTGGGTCCTGGCTTACAAAATGCATGCTTACCTACTTAGGCATAGATTGGCAGGTCGGTCAAACTATGCTTAGCCCAACCGCCTTCAATTAAATATAATTAAAAACACTTTTTGGTTCGAAGTCATACTATAATAATTTATGTACGTAAGTGCATTCTTTAGGCCGTCAGTTCATCGATCCATGGAAGAAAGACTACATATCCAACTACTCAATATTGTTGGAATAGAATAATATATTGCATTTGTCTTTGATTTTTTTTCTCTATGTATAGCCTAAGAATGAGATTAAATTTACGTGACCTTTTTCAAGAGGGGAAAAACCTCGAAAAAACACCTCATAAGTCGGGAAAGCTCATTTTCAGCCATCTAGGAATCAAAATTTTCCCGGGGGAAGGAACCTGGACCACCTTTCAATTTGGAGTTTTTTCTAAACATTTTGAACCCCCCTCTTTCAAATCCGGGATCCACCCCAGACATTAGCACCAGAGAGCAAGTAAACATTTGATTCTTTGTTTTATTTGGTTCACTACTCTAGTAACTTAACATACCCTTATTTGTACTTGCAGATAAAAGTTGCATTCCTGCTGTCATCGGAACTGATACAACGCTATCTAGATCTCCTACAACCCGACCAAGAGATGGAAGGCGTGGCACTAACAAAGCGTGACCAGGAAAGAAAATTCACCATCAACAAAGACCTACAGATTGTTTACAATAATTCATCCATTCAGGTATTAATATATACAATAATAACATACTCTATAGAGAACTAAATATCTGTTTTTGCAGTACCAAAATAATTTAAAAAGTCATCCATTCAGTGTGGTTAATGATTTGACCATTTGACACACAGTCCTCAGATTGTTAAAGGAGCTGTATAAACATCAAACAGTTATCATTAAATGAATTATTAATATTATGTCTCAGTGATTTGGTGTGCTTTAGCCTTTACTTGGTCAAGGCACCTGATGCTAGCTACCAAAATATGGCAATAAGCTTTTGTTTGAGTTTATTGTTGAACATATAGTAACAGTGACACCAATATATTGATGTTGAACCGTAAAATTCTTCAAAAATTATTAAAATTGATTTGGGTCAGAATGTCATTATAATTTTAATCCTGTTACATCAGGCTATTCCCCTATGTGCCACAGTAGTCATCCCGTCACTCATCCTGTCGAGTGACAACTTAAACTTTGGTGTATGCCTTGTTGGTCAGCAACGGGAGAAGGAGATTGTCTTACGGAATCCGACATCGTCTGCTAGCTTCTGGACAGCTGCCATTGGTATGTATGATAATCATTCTATTTAATTTAATAATTTAATTTTAATCTTACATATTATTATAAAGTACTTTTCTTAATGTTAATAATATTGAGTAATCAGTTCACGACATTTCAGAGTCTTGTTCATAATTATTTATACGAGTCAGGGGCGGACTTAGGAAACTTTTGGAAAGTAAAAAAAAAAGGGAAAAAACAGTAAGAAAGAAAATAAAAAAATTGAACACCAAAAACGACTGAGAGGTTATTTTCGGGCTTCTAAAAAACGAAAATTTCGTGGTAACATGCCCTGGAACCCCTAGGACGGTGTTATCTGGATCGGCCCCAATTTCAGCCCTCCCCCCCTTTTTGGACATCTCTGGATCCGCCCCTGTGAGTAATTTATCTATATAATAGTAATAGTGTAGGTTTATATAGCGCCATCTCCATCTAATATGATGCTCAGGGCGCTTGATATGGGGACTAGGAACTCGATCAATGTACTTAAATGTGTTTGCCCTGGGAAATTATGAACATTAAATTGAATTTTTATATTTCTAATAAAAACTAATAACTTTATTTAATTACGGAAACACTTGTTCACCTCAATTCACCTCAAATGTTTTTCAACAAGGCCATAAAGGCATTGTACAAACCAACAAAACAGACATTAGAACAAAATTGTAAACAAATTTCTCTGTCTTAATGGTATGTTTCAAATTGGTTAATTGTATTTTTAGTGTGTATTATTGATTTCTCTGTTGACTTATGTATGTTTCTGCTAATTACAGGATTGTTTTAATCAATATCAGCATTCATATACTACTGCTATTTTTTCACTGATTAAATTTAGAGTAGTAAAATTGTACAGTACAGTACATATAAAGGGGATATTTTTTTAGCAAGCACCCCAAATTATTAGTTTATCACTCACCATGCCTCTTGAGACTTTTAGACAAGTAAGGGCACCAAATGATTGGCTCGCTACTTCCTAGCCTTGAAAAAGGCTTACAGAGCATCAGTGCTTAAAAAAAATTACTATCCTCTCCCCAGCCTCATGAAGAGACGTAGTTATAGATAATCAAGTCTCCAAAAAATAGCTATCCACTCCCCAAGCCTTATGAAGAGACCTAATTATTTAATATAAGGGCCTAAAGTAGGTGGGTTCTCAAGCCTCATAAAAGATTGAGTTTTATAGCATCAAGGACATCAAATAATTGGCTCTCCACTTCCCAGGCCTTATACAGAGACTTAGTTTTAGAGCATTAAGGCCTGAAGGCTGAATTATTGGCTCATTTCACTATATTCTCATAAGATATGGTGGAGGCATTCCTTATTTCCATAAATATTTATTTTCTTTAACAATCAGATTGGTGTAGCACTCCGGATGATGTAGTGTTCTCGCTAACACCAAGCAGCGGCATGTTGGAAGCCTATGTGACTCATGTGTCCAATAGCAAGACACTACTAAAGGTTCACTTTACACCAAGGTAAGCCATAATGTGCCTTTTATACCCAGGTAAATGTATATATAATATTCAAATTAGGTTTTACTGCATAGCACCGTAAACACAATATAAATAAATGGATAAATAATACTAACAGCATAATTACGAAACAGCTGGTTATGCTTACAGTTCAAAAGTTATTTACCAACTGTGATTTGTACCTCATCACAGGGAAAATAGAGACCATTTTCTATAAGCCAACAGGTTTCTTCATTAAAACTCACCACCAATCACAGAGCAGGAAATATTCTTCCATTAAGTGAGCATCCTCCCTCTGCATTGGTTGTTACATTGGAGTACTGTATATAGGTGATATAAATTCTATTTGGTTTATGACTGTATTTCATTTTTTCCTTGTTCAGGCACAACATAGCGTACGATTGCATCTTCATTTTGAGCGGCATGCTTGGAGAAGAGCCCTGCTACCTAAGGGTCAAGGGTGAAGGCTCATATGATAGTCGCCATGAGGCATTAGTGAACATCTAAATATTGTGAAATTGTTGTTTACAACAATATATATTTTTAAGAAGCAACACTACTACAGGAACAAAAATCATATGTTTTTCTGTTTCTAAAGAGTGAATAACAACAAATTAATTTTGTTGGTAATGATGTAGAATTATTACATAGTTCTGTTTTTTCTAAATTGTATATCTTAAATTATGTATATTTTGTAAATATGTTTATTGTGAAATTATATTAAATTTATATTAAGTTATAGACCATTTTCTCAGTTTATTGTATTGAAGCTAACTCTTTAATTTTAACTATCATATTTTCAAGAATATTTTCTGCTTTTATAAAGATTGTATTTGCTGAAAGAATAAATTGTTGAAGATTACAGTTATTACTCACTTCTGCTACTGTATTTTGATATATTTAAGAATAGTGTGGAGATGGGTGTTACATAGAGAAGGTGTCTGTAGTGAGCTGCTTGGTCTTCTGATATTAAAACTATTGTAGTACCATGACTTATTCATCTTGTTCCCAAATGTCACAGATCATATTTCATCAATCAATTAATTAATATTGTGTTTTGGCCAAAAGGTGTGTGAAATAGAGTTTACATAAATGTCTTGTGAACAAACATTCTGATAAAACATAACACAATCGCCGATTGTATGCACATAGCTGTCCAAAGTTCATGAAGCAAATGACATCTCCAAAAAAATTGGTAGGCTAGTGATTATGGCGCCAGACTAGTTACTTGGAGGTGGAGTGTTCGATTCCGACCCCAATTACTTGCAAATTTATTTTTGCAAGTATTGGGGAACATACTGAGTATTTGATATTAACATGTCGGGTAGGGCAAAACATCGCTTTTATGACATTTTGATGATTCAAACTCGCATCGAAATCACATCAAAATTTCAAAGAAACTCATTATATTGATGCCTTTTATTGTGATAGGCACTGGCTGACGTTTTGTGCCTCTATTATAATTGGATTTTTTTTTTTCTATTGTAGGCACATATTTTTTGTTTAATTGTGTTAAGATGACCAGTTCTAGTGCAAATCTAAAATTAGGTTTATTGAAAAAGGAATCTACAGTGCTTTACGTGTTGCAAATTTAGTATGTTGTGGTGAGAAGCAAGAGCGCGCCACAGTAACGTGAATCCTTAGAGACTCGGTTGACAATCGCCTGGGCAATCGCCAGATGGTGTCACGTCGTCTTGCGCTTAGACTGAGCGGAGTTGGATTCGTCATATTTTAAACCGATTTTTAGCGAAAAAACAGATTTTTCATTTAAATTTAATTTCATATCCTATCATACAAATTTGATCAAGATTTTGTATTATTCTCTCCTAACTAGCGGCCATTTTGAGAACAAATCGTTAAATTGGGGAGGGAATAACAACATGTCTTTTATGAGTTGTATGTGCATTTTGTGTTGTTTATATTTACATTTAATTGTAAAAGTGAAGAAAATGTCAGCCCTCCTCAAATACTATTCCTTTAAAACGTATTATATAGTAGAGTATTATAAAAAAAATTTTGCACAATTCCGAACAAGTGAACTATGAAAAGACGATCTTGATGCTTGATAAATAAGAAAAACTAACTTACAAACTACGCATTGTTATAATATGCCAAAAATAATAATATAGTCATTCGCATTACTGTAACATTGTCAATTTGCTTTTTGGCTGTCCATTTATAAAAACAGACAAAATATCGTAACTTAAATGCAAATTCGTTGAGAATATTTGTTAATAATGTAGAAATATTTATAAAAATTAAGTACTTAAAGCAATTTATTTAGAAAAATCATTTGAAAAAAGCCTGTTTGTTTGATAATTACTTTGATTTTATTATGTGAAATGGACCGGAGACCTTGTTCATGAATAATAGGCCTATAGATTCTTCCGAGGCTTTGCTTGGCCTTTATAAAAATAGTTTCCTGTTTCAACTGCTTCAAGCTCAATGTTGTTATTAAAAATAAAAGTAAGTCACTTCATTAACCATAAGGAAAATAAACCTGATTTAGTTTGCTTTCTTAATTGACCAATTATACAAAATCATTTTGCCTGTAATTTATTGCGTGCTTTTGTGTACTTTTATAATGATGGAGTACTTAGCTATTGTTTAATCAGGGAACTAATTATCAAAAATAAACTTTTTAAAAATGCAGACCTGTCATGATTTGTTTGAAGTAACGCTTGTTTCATGGCCATCATTTTCATATAAATCAACTCATTTAACTCGTTATTTATTTATAAAATTTTACATAACAGTAGTTCTAAACGTGTTCAAAGTAACGCACGGGATAATTGATAATTGACCTTGTGTCAATAGCGCCACCAATATTAAAAGTTGCGCTTGCGCGAACCATGCGTGGACCACATGGTGGTGAGGGCTCCACCTCCTCCGGTTGTTGTTGTGGACGCTGTATCAAATTTGGGCCTGGGGTCTACATCAACCTGCCAAATTTGATTAACTTGTACTCTAATGTTCAGTAAAACATGGAGGAGTGAAACAAGTCGGCCTTACAACATGTAAACAAACTACAACAAGACAACGCATTTCATCAAGGTATATTTTAGATTGCCTCTTCCACCAGAGAGATGTAAATTAATCTCCCTGCTTCTTCTGTACTTCTTAGGTAGGTAGGCCTAACTAAGCCCGAGCAGACATATACTACTTTACTGTCATCGAAGCAAATTTACTAGGATTCTCTGGATAGACCTAGCCTAGTCCAAGTTTAGTCCCAGACGAAAATCCTCTTCGTTTTATTAAGATCATTTAACTCGTTTTTAAGATTAACATAATGTTTGCACCATGATATTCAAACGTTTTGATATTATTATTATTAGTATACCTAGGTCTAGCCTAGTTTACAAGCAAGTCCTGTAGGCTGTGTAGTAGTAGGCCTAGTAGAGGCCCAGTAATAATAATAATAATAATATTAGCATTTTTTCAAGGTGTCAGTAATCCAGTATCACTTAGAAAGCCTTTGTATTTGTATGCCAACCATAGTAACAAATTATATTTTAAAAAAAGAGTTTACAGATGCTCAATTATACTGGTTAAAAAAAGCCAATAATTTGCTGTTAATGTTATTGATTTTTCTGAAAATTTTGGAGAATTTAAAAAAAATTCTTGAGAGGGAAGATTGTTCAAAATTTGGGAGAATCCTGATTGTCAGTTCTCGTAATAAATATATGTTTTATGATTGATGAAAAAAAAAGGGAAAAAACGTATAATTGGCCTAACTTGTACTGAAGCGATGTCTTATCCTAACAGCTAAAATGCGCTATTCGACAACATGAACATTTCTAGATCCCATCCGTTTAAAAGCCAGCGAAAAAAGTTTTCCAAATTAAGTAGTTTCAACATTGTAATGTTGAAAGTATTGATTACATGCTCTGATGACATTATATTTCTCTGTGATAATAACAAAACCTAAATAATGTGATACAATGCCATATTATGTTACATAAGGACAAATATAAAAAAGTAAACTTTAAATCACTGACTAAAGCCTGGTTCGCACTGGATTTAAAAAATGGTAAATTTAACCAGGGTAACTTTAACCAAAGTCATGGGTACAATTCATCATTGTTCGCACTTGGATTATTCACGCGGTTAGTTTTACCAAGATTTAACCTTGTGTATAAAAAATATTATTGAGGGCACTAGTTTGTGACTTCAACTTCCGGTTTTTTTCGAGCAGTGTCAATATGGACGAAGTTTTAACCGTGTTGCACGTTCGGATTGGACTTCTTGACCAGCGTGGTTAGTTTAACCGAGACCGTGGTAAGTTTTACTGGGCAGGCTGAGGTTGGTAAAATTAACCATTCAGCTTGGTTAATTTAACCCTGAGGGAATTGTAACCGACGTTCGGATTGGATTTTTTTTGGTCAATTTAGCCAGTGACCGGTTAATTTGACCAAATTAAGTCCAGTGCGATAGGGGCTTTAAAGGTTCTCCAGTGAACATGAAAGAATGAAACAGACACAAAAATTACAAACATAAACATAAAAATGTGATTTAAATACAGTTTCATAAGAACTCACAATTCAATGTACAAAGGAAAAAATTCAATTCAAATTACAAAAAAATTTACAATTATTTGGATTCCACACTTGGGACTTCCCTCCACGTATCCACGATTATTCCTACAAACAGAGGCATATAAGAAAAATAACATAAGCTGCGAGTGATGCATGATGGTGCATTTATAGTGGCCTGCTCAAATTTAATAAATCAATTTATTTTGTCTCAATAACAAATAAATTTTTTGTGGTTAAAAGGCCAACAAGGTAGTATGAATATTTAACTTGTTAAAAAATTGTAGACAGTGGTTCTTTTTAATAGTTTTATTGTTTTTATTATTTCTACAGTATTATATTATTTAAAAAATTGTTATTAAATTATAATTATTTAAGTTATAATTGTAGAAATTATTACATAATACTTACAATGTTATTTATTATTATACTGGCATTTTAATATTTTTATGACCTGCCTAATTAATTTGCATTTGGGTTGTTGGATAGTATTACAGATGGCTTCCATTTGATACTTTAAAAAATTCTTAGTTTTTTTAAACATTGAGTAAAATATTACGTACCCTTAGTGTCGTAGCTTTTCTCCTAACCCCTGTTAAAAATTACATAACATCCAACTAGCATAACATACAGACTTTGATAATAATGAACCATATTAATGTGACACATTAAGTTGAATGAGAACAAATAAATGGAAAGAAATGAACATGCCCTTGAAATATTGAGAGAAAAAACATTAAGCAGTTGTTTTCCATCATCAACGGAAGGAATTGCTGGCAAGTTCAATGATCGGAATGTTGTAACTCAGTCGGAAGAAAGAACTCAGGAATTGTACCCCAAGCGAAGGCAGTAAATATCAACAGTTAATGTCCCACACAGTAACATGTATGTTGCGCTGATGTGATCATGGTGTGATCAATTCCCACAAGGTTACAAGTAAATACGTTGAATCTGGGAAACGATATCTTACTCAGCTGCATTAGGAATCATGTCACCTTTACTGGCTATCTGCTTTTATATTTTGAAACTATGTTTACTGTAATGTTCTCATTGATTTTAATCATTCAGTTTTGATTTGTTGGGTTCGCATTTGCTATAACAACATTATTTTCCCTCCCAAAATGTTGATCAACATCTGCATTAACCAACTAATAAGTTTATTGGGATCCTCATCTGTTGCGAATTAAATCTACGCATGAGTGAAGGTCATTGACTTTAGTAACAGCAAGGTCAAATCCCTATTAAAGATTGATTATGCAATTTGTTATAAATTCATAGTTAATATGACATCATTTTAAGTCTTTATTTTTGAATGGGTATACAGTTAGGCCTAGTAAAATTTCAGAAGAAACAACTCCTGTATTTTTAGTGTTTAAAATGATGGAATTATGTCTTAATATTCTTAAAAATCTTGGACAAAATATTAACCTGCAGGGGACAAGGTCAGAGCCATCAGTGACCCTAAAGGTCAGTTTCAAATTCAATTATACTTGAGGGGAAAGGATTTTACTACCAAACTTGTTCTTCCTTTCAGATCAGATGAACTACTGATTAGAGAAGTCGCATAAAAAGCACTTTTAAAAAAGGTAAGAATCTCAATTTTTTTTTTTTTTACCTAGGATTGAATTTGTTTTTGTTTCTGTTGGCATTATTCATATAAATTCTTTCCATTACATTATTATTTATATTTGAACATTTTCTTGGTATTAATCCTTATCATAACAATTTTTAAATAAAGTTTCAATTACTGTATAAGTAAACCAAACAATTTGCTAAATTAATACCTGTTATTGAAACATTTTAACAATTTTCAAATTTTAATGAAACTAGTTTGATTAAAGTTAAATAATAGGGTTGTAAAACTATGTGATGACCTAGTTTATGAGCATCACTCATTGAAGGTGCCATGTTATCCTTTTCAGGGGCTCCGTGCTAAACACAGCAAACACTTTAGTACTGATGCTTAAGTGTAGGTGATAACATTGTCAACGCTCATTTTTCTTCATCTTGAGGGAAGTTAATTGGTTCGATCCCAGCGGCCCCTATTTTCTTTACTTCACCGCCTTGCCTATAAAATATTAATAATACTTTTGAAGTGACAAGCCTAACATTCATCTTCCCTCATCATAACCCATTTCTTTGAATTTGCTTTCATGAATTAAGTCAAGCAGTGCCATTGAGACACCAAGAAAATAAACACACAGACAATCTGTTTATTTATACTTTCAGAATTATCCTCATAGTCATAGCTGTCACTACTAACTACTGTTTCTTTATAATATCTTGGCTTCACAAATTCAGGGTAGTTGTTATACTACTACTAAGTTACTACTACCCAGAACTGCAATAATATTGCTAGGCTAAATTAAACCTCTGAAATAGGTACCTGTTACCTGGGGAAATGGTACATGCACAGCAAGAATAAATAATGTTATTTTATTAACAGTAGACAGGGAGATAAACAAAGTACTTGTACTGTAGTGTTATAACAAAATTCTACTTAAATAACTTTAACATATTGTTGGTTGATTTCAGAACATTTAGTATCATAATTTTTAAAGTTTTGTTTTAAGTATTTTAAAACTGTATTTAAAAGCTTTGAAAAAATAATTGCTGAAAAGTATGGTAAGTTGTGAACTAAACTAATTTGTATCCTATTTTTACTCTCATGGATATTCAAATGCCAGGTTCAATGAATATATTCACCTATAAAAATTGACCTTTCAAGTAATAGTACTGTATTTTGTTGCTCCTGTTAAACATAGAATTTGTATGTTTATTGTAGTTTGCAAATGCTGTCCAATGTTTAAAATACAGACAAGATATCATTTTGCACCTCTTATACAGTAGGCCAAATGGCTCAGGTGTACCACCTACAGGTGAGATCAATCATACACCTGTATAAACTTGAGTCTGAAGCCTACAGTATGTACAATTTTTCTTAATAATGAATAGCATTACTATACTATACTAAATACTGATGTCCATCATAAATACAAGTAATAAAAAAAATTGCCTTAAAGACTGATGAATAATTAATAAAAAATCTCATTTGATATTATTTATTTTGCTGTTAAAACATTGCACTCAGGAATTTAAGAATGTGTTATTTTTACAAAAATGAATTTGTATTAATTAAAGTCAGTTAAAATTAAAAGAAACCCTAATGATTAAAGGATAAGTTGTCCTACTTCACTCGCATAGTGTTGGAGGAGGGGTTCATAGCAAAATAATCCTTGTTCTCTTTGTTATTTTGTATAAAAATAAATAGCATTTCTGCTCCCACTCAACATTTGAACTAGTGGGTGATTTCAATTTAATGTGATTTGTTATATTACTATTATTAGTATTAAAATATTTGTTAATGGCTTTTACAAAGACATTAAATTTTAGTCCTGCGGTAATAGAGTGCAGTCTTAAAAATATGACAGTATGTAATGTAATGGGATCTCGTAAACTATAATTAGGAATATTTAACCAAGATGGATTATATTTAACATAACTTTCACCCAGCAGAATAGGTTTTTGCCCTATAGCGCCCTTTATATCGGACAGGTCCTTTCCTCCTGGGAATCCCCCAATGCGTCAGACATAGATCCTCCACCTGTCACTTACTGTATTTATGAGTACCTTTGGGAGTTGTATATTATATCTGCAATGTCAATTCAAGGTACAGATCATAACCAATTTGTAGTTAGCTTGCCTCGTTCTCCTGGATGCAACAGAAGATGTCAATAGCCTCTCTTGCTGGAGTGGCATGCAAGTGCTGGCTTGTGACAGCTGTTTAGGGAATTACAAGAGCCACAAATATGAGTACTGAATTGGCCTGCCACATTTACTTTGGAAGTATTTCTTATGTGCCTATTACAATGTTGAGTGGCCAAGAACATAAATCACACTGAATGATATATAGACCTAGAAGGTGGCTTTTTAATTTACTATGTATGTATCCAACAACTACATACAAAAAATTTAAATTAATATAAGGTTATAATAATGTAATTCGAACCCCATACAGTCAATTAACTTTCCACATAACACGTTTACCTTTACCACTCGACTACACTTCACCTGGCAAGTACTGTATGTATAGTAATATTATACCCCTATACAACAACAACCAGCAGATTGAGTGAATCAACTATGTAAATAGATATGGCACGACTGGGCGAGGGTTTGTAATCTTAGATTATTTTGTTATTTTAATATTGATGTTCACGGGCACGGATTTGTTTTGAAAGGTGGGGGGAATTTATGGAAATAGTACCTCTAGATCCCACAACATTTTAAAGCTGGTGGCCAGTTCCAATCTGTCAGAAAAATTATATATTTTTGTTTCATGGACTGGATCAAAATCTTTAGCAGGCCATAGTTGGGGCGCTTGCTGGATAGCAGGGCTTCATATGGCCGGAAAATGACACTCTTATATTAACATTCATCATCATGTACTCTGGCTCTACAGCGCTCTTTCTTGGTCTTTTATGCAGTTCATTTCAATTTACAGGCATCTTCTTGACTTAAGAAATTATATTGCAGTCGAAGTGAACGTGAGAGAGAGAGCAAAACTTATAATCAACCCTCCGATTTTGGAGTTTTTAGTTTTGTGTACAATACACAAAAACTCCAAAATCAATGTTTTCAAACTTTCAATCAATGCAGAAAATCCAAAATCGAAGGTTTGAATTAAAGTTTCGTAAACTCTGATTTTGGAGTTTTCGCTTATGATACACAAAACCTCCAAAATCAGAGTTTTGGCGGTGGGTGCAAACACTCCAAAAATGGAGTAACTACATACATGCTATATAGAGGGAGCTTGTTTAATTAATAGTACGCAGAAACTCCAAAATCGGAGGCTTGATTAAAAGATTGAAAACTCCGATTTTGGCTTTTTCAATTATAGTAAGCAAGTATGAGATACCTATACTAGAGTTTACACAAGTAACCACACAAAACAACTTTTTTGTAGCCTATTAAACTGCTGACTGGTAGGATATTGCAACAGTTAATATATATTGGAAATAATTTACTGAGCCTTCACTTACCTAGGTCCTGGTGGAATTGTTGTGCGTTGGTTAGAATTTATTCCTGAATTAATGGATGCAAATGAAATTCATGAGGAACCCCCAGAGTGTGTTGCCTATTAATAAATTTGTTGAAATGTATTTCTGTGGCTTTAAACAGATGCCTGTGGCTATAAGAAACATTGCTTTATAAACTTAAATATTTTTGAATTGCGCCCCCTATAGGCCTATCCAAAATAAAAGATCCTGTCACTCAAATAGAGAGGCTAATCCTGGTTTTTACACATCCATATCAACGTTCTTTGATTAAAAATTGTAATATAAGTATATTGTATTACCTAAAGGAAAATTTAATTGATATTCAGCAATAATAAATTTCAAACTCTGCTGGTTACACTAGCCTCTATTTGGTTTAAGAGAGAAATTATAAATTCAGTATCGTGTAATTGTTTCATTTGAGTGAAACTACATACAGTACTGTATTCCCACATGGGGTCTAAAAGCAG